>NC_088413.1:20056260-20072889 GCF_034236695.1 Oncorhynchus nerka | reverse complement strand
TACCAGTTAATAGAGTGAGAGAGACCATTTACTGAGGAAGGGAGACCACCTTTCAGCAGGACAATAAGCTAAAACACAGTTTGACCAAGACAACACTGAATGTTCCTGAGTGGCCTTGTTACAGTTTTGACTTAAATTGGCTTGATAATCTATGGAAAGACTTGAAAATGTCTGTTTAGCAATGATCAACAATCAACTTGACAGAGCTTGAATTTAAAAATAAATCTTAAAAAATGGGCAAATATTGCACAATGTATGTGTAGAAAGCTCTTAGAGACTTACCCAGGAAGACTCACAGCTGTAATCGCCGCCAAAGTTGCTTCTACAAAGTATTGACTCAGTGGTATGAACACTTATTTTTTTATTTTGCATTTCATTTTCAATACATTTACATTACATTTAAGTCATTTAGCAGACGCTCTTATCCAGAGCGACTTACAAATTGGTGCATTCACCTTATGACATCCAGTGGAACAGTAGTGCATCTAAATCTTTAAGGGGGGTGAGAGGGATTACTTTATCCTATCCTAGGTATTCCTTAAAGAGGTGGGGTTTCAGGTGTCTCCGGAAGGTGGTGATTGACTCCGCTGTCCTGGCGTCGTGAGGGAGTTTGTTCCACCATTGGGGGGCCAGAGCAGCGAACAGTTTTGACTGGGCTGAGCGGGAACTGTACTTCCTCAGTGGTAGGGAGGCGAGCAGGCCAGAGGTGGATGAACGCAGTGCCCTTGTTTGGGTGTAGGGCCTGATCAGAGCCTGGAGGTACTGAGGTGCCGTTCCCCTCACAGCTCCGTAGGCAAGCACCATGGTCTTGTAGCGGATGCGAGCTTCAACTGGAAGCCAGTGGAGAGAGCGGAGGAGCGGGGTGACGTGAGAGAACTTGGGAAGGTTGAACACCAGACGGGCTGCGGCGTTCTGGATGAGTTGTAGGGGTTTAATGGCACAGGCAGGGAGCCCAGCCAACAGCGAGTTGCAGTAATCCAGACGGGAGATGACGAGTGCCTGGATTAGGACCTGCGCCGCTTCCTGTGTGAGGCAGGGTCGTACTCTGCGGATGTTGTAGAGCATGAACCTACAGGAACGGGCCACCGCCTTGATGTTAGTTGAGAACGACAGGGTGTTGTCCAGGATCACGCCAAGGTTCTTAGCGCTCTGGGAGGAGGACACAATGGAGTTGTCAACCGTGATGGCGAGATCATGGAACGGGCAGTCCTTCCCCGGGAGGAAGAGCAGCTCCGTCTTGCCGAGGTTCAGCTTGAGGTGGTGATCCGTCATCCACACTGATATGTCTGCCAGACATGCAGAGATGCGATTCGCCACCTGATCATCAGAAGGGGAAAGGAGAAGATTAATTGTGTGTCGTCTGCATAGCAATGATAGGAGAGACCATGTGAGGTTATGACAGAGCCAAGTGACTTGGTGTATAGCGAGAATAGGAGAGGGCCTAGAACAGAGCCTGGGGACACCAGTGGTGAGAGCACGTGGTGTGGAGACGGATTCTCGCCACGCCACCTGGTAGGAGCGACCTGTCAGGTAGGACGCAATCCAAGCGTGGGCCGCGCCGGAGATGCCCAACTCGGAGAGGGTGGAGAGGAGGATCTGATGGTTCACAGTATCGAAGGCAGCCGATAGGTCTAGAAGGATGAGAGCAGAGGAGAGAGAGTTAGCTTTAGCAGTGCGGAGCGCCTCCGTGATACAGAGAAGAGCAGTCTCAGTTGAATGACTAGTCTTGAAACCTGACTGATTTGGATCAAGAAGGTCATTCTGAGAGAGATAGCGGGAGAAATACATGTGCAAACATTTTTAAAAGATGTTTTCAATTTGTTATGATGGGGTATTGTGTGTAGATGGGTGAGACAAATAATCCATTTAATCCATTTTTCATTCAGACTGTAACAAAACAAAATGTGGAATAAGTCGAGGGGTGTGAATATTTCCTGAAAGCACTGTACTTATCAAGCATGTTTCCACAGTGTCTGACTCGCTGGTTCTCTGTGTTGTTAACCATCTAGGTACAGGTATCTATCCAAATGCAATAATCTGGGTCCTGCTGGAGAGGAGGACTATGCTGAGAGAACACAGAAACATGCGAGGAGAATCTTCACTGGATTTGTGAGAAAGTGGTTGAACATCACCATGACAACATACTGTGACACATACAGCAGCCTAGTGCACACAACCTCCTCCTCCTGTCTCTCTCTCGCTCCAATTTCATCATTTAACAGAGCGACTTACAGTAATGAGCAGTGGCGTAAAGTACTTAAGAAAAAATACTTTAGAGTAATTTTTTTGGGGGGGGTATCTGTCCTTTACTATTTATATTTTTGACAACTTTTACTTCACTTCAATGCTTTTTACTATATACATTTTCCCTGACAACTTGCACATTCATCTTCTGCACATCTATCACTCCAGTGTTAATGCTAAATTGTAAATATTTCGCCACTCTGGACTCTTTATTGCCTTTACCTCCCTAATCTTACTACATTTACACATACTGTATGTATTTCTATTGTGTTATTGACTGTACGTTTGTTTATCCCACATGCAACTCTGTGTTGTTTGTGTCGGACTGCTTTGCTTTATCTTGGCCAGGTTGCAGTTGTAAATGAGAACTTGCCCTCAACTCCCCTACCTGGTTAAATAAAGGTGGAGAAAAAACTAAAGTACTCATTACATTTTGAATACTTGGCAAAACAGGAAAAATTGTGAAACACGTGGTCATCCTAACTGCATATATTCTGGCAGATTTCCAGTACATTAGACACAACATGTGGCCAGCAGCATACCACCCTGCTCGGGTGGTACCACTGCTGGTTTGCTTCTGAAGCTAAGCAGGGTTGGTCCTGGTCAGTACCTGGATGGGAGACCAGATGCTGCTGGAAGTGGTGTTGGAGGGCCAGTAGGAGGCACTCTTTCCTCTGGTCTAAAAAAAGAAATGCCCCAGGGCGGCCCTGTGTAGGGTGCCGTCTTTCGGATGGGACTTTAAACGGGTGTCCTGACTCTCTGATGTCATTAAAGATCCCATGGCACTTATCGTAAGAGTAGGGGTGTTAATCCCGGTGTCCTGGCTAAATTCCCAATCTGGCCCTCGAACCGTCACCCAGTTAACAATTGGCTCATTCATCCCCCTCCTCTCCCCTGTAACTATTCCCCAGGTCGTTGCTGTAAATGAGAAAGTGTTCTCAGTCAACTTACCTGGTAAAGTAACGCATAAAAAAAGGACATTAGACAACATGAGGTCAGTACATTACACACAACATGAACAGGAGAAGAAAATGTCCTTACCTTAACCACAATGTTACTATTTCATCACCTTCCTCTTTTGACATTTCCCTTTTATTCTGTGGATGAAGTCATAAACAGTTAGTCAAAGACTCAGAGCAGAGACAGGTACAGTAAAGAAACAGACACAGGGGCAACTATATTACCAGAATCTGTATATAGACAGAAAACACAGTAAGTTGTTGGAGAGGTCATCTATGCTTAGCCAGATATGAACAAGGTCACGTTTGACAGAGGTGAGATGGAGGAGAGGATTGTGGATATCTACGTCAGTGCAGACACCCTGAGAGACGGTGAGACCAGCACCAAGAGAGAAGAGACAGAGGACACTGCTCCTAATAATGGACCAGGAGACCAGCACTCAGGTGACACACACATACACACACACACACACACACACACACACACACACACACACACACACACACACACACACACACACACACACACACACACACACACACACACACACACAGACACAGACACAGACGCAGACGCACACGCACACGCACACACACACACACACACACACACACGCTCACAAAACATAAAATAATATGGAATGTTTCCACAGAGCCTGATAGCTCAGGGAAGAGACCCTTCCTAGTTGCTGCAGTGTTTCTGGGGCTGCTGTGTGTTCTACTGGCTGGGATCATAGGCCTGTCTGTCTACTGTGAGTTTGTGTCCAAGTTCATTGCTTATCACCCAGTTATATAGAGGTGCTGGTTACTAAGCCTATTTAAATTATGTTTTACCTAGTAACTATGTGTTTATACTTTGTAGATAACAGAGTCATCAAAGATTCTGAGGATAAAAGGAACATCTTGTCACAGAGTTGTTCCCTTTATAAGACTAACACAACTGCAGAGAGAGACCAGCTACAGACCAAATACAACAACCTGACTGAAGAGAGAGACCAGTTACAGACCAGATACAACAACCTGACTGATGAGAGAGACCAGCTACAGACCAGATACAACAACCTGACTGAAGAGAGAGACAGGCTTCAGAATTTGCTTTGTGGTCAGTGAGCTGGTTTTCATACCTTTATTTATTATAAAGTACATTTTTCATTGAGATCCAGTGACTCATGGAAAATAAAATGTGATGTTTATTGTATTGTATCACATTGTATCAGTGTTGTGTCATCAAACAGAAAGAACATGTTGTTCATACGGATGGAAGAAGTTTGAATGCAGTTGTTACTTCATCTCTACTGAGAAGAAAACCTGGGAGAAGAGCAGACAGGACTGTCTGGAGAGAGGAACATACCTGGTGATCATAAACAGCAAAGAGGAACAGGTGAGAGGAGAGCACGAAAGAGAAGGTTGAGGGGGGAGGGGGGATATAGGTCTGTCGGGGGTAGATATGGTCAAACAATGAGCTTCAAAAGTATTGGGACTTTGACAAATGTTTTTTTGGTGGGGCTTTGTGCTCCAGCACTTTGGATTTGGAAATATGCAATGTCTATGAGGCAGACTGACAGCTTTAAGTTCATGGGATAACTTTCTCACTCATCATTATTGACAATTCATTCAGCACTATCCGTAGTCATGGTAGCTTCCACATTTATGTGGAAGTGTTTATAAAACATAATATATACTTATTTACATGTAACGTTACTCCAAATCGACACAATACATTATGAACCATTCATTTCTATTGGGCACAAAATAATCTGAAACACAAAAAAAACTAAAAGCAAATTCATCCAACATGTTTGTAGAGTCATAAGCTAGATGTAGTCATTGCGTGCTAGGAATATGGGACCAAATACTACTTTAATACACATATAAGTGAATTTGTCGTAATACTTTTGGTCCCCTACAATGGGGGACGATGTACAAACAGTAAACGGTTCACTCGATATGGATGAAAAAACCCGAAACTGAAAGCTGACGGTCCGGTCCGCACTTTAACCATTACGGTATAATTTCATTTCCGAAGTGCTGAAGTACAGAGCCAAAACAACAAAAAATATGTCAGTGTCCCAAAACGTTTGGAGCTTACTCAACGCAGTGTATATTGTATCTTTCTCAACCATAGGAGTTTCTCTTCAACTTCAAGAAGAGAGTCTGGATTGGTCTGACTGACAGAGAGACAGAGGAGACCTGGAAATGGGTGGATGGAACACCACTGACCACAGAGTAAGAGATGTTATGTCACGACAATGGGCTTTCTAGCCAGCGCCACTCCATTTCTCATATGTCCATTTGTTTTGTCTTGGTCCATACACACCTGTTTTTCATTCCATAATCACACTGCATGTATTTAGTTCTCTGTTCTCCTCCATGTCTTTGTGTGTAATTGTTTATTGTTATGTGGATATTGTCAGGTGCCATACTTGTGTTATCCTCTGGTTTTTTGGCACGTTTATGTTTTAATGTGCTGTTATTTTTGGACCGGAATTAAAGTGTGCCTGTTTACTACACTCTGATCTCCTGCACCTGACTTCGCCTCACACCTGGTTTTCATACACCCCTAACATGAAAACTATTCTCGCAATAATGCTCCAATGAAAATGTTTCTATACAGGTTATTATCGTTGATTGTAGCAGTCAACAAAGATATCTTTAGTTATGTATATTATAATGTACATTATTTAGGATTGTAATGTTCTAACTGTGATATCTCACGGTTTTTAACCCTGTAGGTACTGGTATTAACTGTGATATCTGACTGTTTTTAACCCTGTAGGTACTGGTATGTCCCACAGCCTGATAATGCAGGTTCTACTGGGGAGGAGGACTGTGCTGAGATACGTGAAGATCAGAGTCCTCTAAAGGCATGGAATGACTTGTCATGTGACAGCGAACTGAACTGGATTTGTGAGAAAGTGGTTTAACTTCACCATACTGTAACACATTCATTCTCTCTCTCACTCACTCTCATTCTCACTCTTTCTCTCTCTCTCTCTCTCTCACTCTTTCTCTCTCTCACTCTTTATTTCTCTCTCTCACACACTCACTTCCATTCTCTAGTGCATATCTTCCTGGTATGATCGTGTCCTGTCCATCGTCACAAATAGCAAGTGCCAGGCTGCACACACTGGACAGCTCTCATAGAGAGATAGTGGTAGACTATGGAGATATGTGTCCACTGTTTATATCAATGAAGATGTTAGAGGAATACAGTGTGTTTTAGAGGACCAGTTTCACAATAGAGCCCATCTATTTTAATGAATTTACTATAAATGTGAACTACTTTTACTTATGCTTCACTATAATCTTAAAGAAAATAGTGTACTTTTATACCATATATTTTCCATGACACCCAGAAGTGCTCATTACATTTTGAATGCTTAGCAGGACAGGAACATTGTCAAATTCACACACTTATCAACAGAACATCCCTGGTCATCCATACTGCCTCTGATCTGGTGGACTCACTAAACTCACATGCTTCGTTTGTAAATTATGTCTGAGTGTTGGAGTCAGCCCCTGGCTATCCTTGAATAAAAATAAAACAATTCAAATCGTGCCATCTGGTTTGCTTAATTTAGGAATTTTAAGTGATTTATACTTTTACTTTTACCTTTGATACTTGTATCTTTAAAACCTAATATTTTTTAAAACTTTTACTCAAGTAGTATTTTACTGGGGGACATTCACTTTTTCTTGAGTCATTTTCTATAAAGGTCTCTTTACTTTTACTCAAGTATGGCATTTGGGTACTTTTTCCACCACTGCTTCTTAGGATAAATGATCAACTCATCTGCAAAGAGAGACGAGCTACAGACCAGCTACAACACCCTCACTAAAGAGAGAGACCATCTACAGACCAGTTACAACACATTGACAACAGAGAAAGACCAGCTACAGACCAGTTACAACACCCAGACTAAAGAGAAAGACCAACTACAGACCAGTAGCTGCTCTCCCGCCCCTGCTGGAGGATATGAGCCCTAGGACCATGCCTCAGGACTACCTGGCCCGATGACACCTGGTTGTCCCCAGTCCACCTGATCGTGCTGCTGCTCCACTTTGATATGTTCTGCCTGCGACTTATGGAACACTGACCTGTTCACAGGACTTGCTACCTTGTCCAGGACCTGCTGTTTTTAGAAAAATATGGCCTTTAATGGCCATGTACACTTATAATCTCCACCCAGCACAGACAGTTTCTAGGGAGTTTTTCCTAGCCAACGTGCTTCTACATCTGCATTGCTTGCTGTTTGGGGTTTTAGGCTGGGTTTTTATTTAGCACTTTGTGACATCTATCAGGGATGAAGGTAAGACCCAGATGCAGGGCACATTGAATTAACAAAGGTTTAATAATCCAACACGGGCAGGCAATAGACAGGTCAAGGCAGGCAGGGGTCAGTAAACCAGAGGTGGGGCAACGGTACCGGACGGCAGGCAGGCTCAGGGTCTGGGTAGGTAGAGGTCAACAATCCAGAGGGTGGCAAAGGTACAGGTTGGCAGGCAGGCTCAGTGTCAGGGGCAGGCAGAATGGTCAGGAAGGTGGGCTCGGAGTCAGGACAGGTAAAGGTCAAAACCAGGAGGGCGAGAAAAAGGGAGACAAAAAAAGCAGGAGATGAGACACAAAACTGCTGGTTGACTTGACAAACAGGACTAACTGGCAGCAGACAAACAGAAAACACAGCTATAAATACACAGGGGATAAGGGGAAGACGGGCGACACCTGGAGGGGGGTAGATACAATCACAAAGACAGGTGAAACAGATCAGGGTGTGATTTATAAATACATTTGATTGATTGATGATTACAGACTAGCTACGATGCCCTGACTGAAGAGAGAAACCAGCAACAGCGAGACCAAGACAGGGTTCAGGAGATGTTTGCTATGTTTGGTAAGTGGTGGATATAAATACGGGCGGCCTGGACATTAGGCAGGTTTAGGCAGCCTCATAGAGAGGCAGATTGACGAAGGCAGCATTTTTCTAGCTAAATTGCACAAGACGCACCCTTCTAGCCTTTAGGTGGCCTTATGTGAGATTTGGTTGCCCATGGGCTGTGTGTACAACCTACAGTAAACAGCCTGGTCCATGGAGCACTGGGCTTTGGGTACAACCTACAGTGGTTCTTCCTTTAAAAGTTGCGAGCTTGTATCGCAGAATTAAGAGGTACCCAGCATCACGGCTTCATTGCTCCAGACTACCACAAGGGGGAGTTAGAGCGCTCATTATGCATTTGGGTCCCAAGGTTTTTATATGACCAATCATATCGAGTGGTTCCAATGATGTTGACGTGAGCCACCCTTGCCTTGTGGCGTTCTTCAACAAAGATGGCTGACAAAACATTACGGTGGATCCAGATGTAGGTTGTTATAGCGTCACAACGAGTCAGGCAAAACATTTACAATTGAGAGGAAAATGTTAGTTCATGTAGAGACAAACGTTTGTGCATATTATTTTGTCATAACGTTAATTCACGAAAATCGCTCTTTAGCAAGTTATCTGTCTAGCTAACATTAGCCAGCTATCTAGTGTTAGGACAATTAATTTATCATTTGTGTTGATTAATGTTTGAGGGACTCCTGAGATTACCAGCAAACCAGGCTGCCGTCTTGTGAAGCAGTGAATGTAAATAATCTAGCTAGCTAAAGCATTTACTGCTAATTGAATGTACAGTAAACTTGCCTTGCAATGCCGCTGAAGTAACAAAGCTAACTAACTATTTACTTGCTTATTGTGTAGTGGAGGATAAACATAACTGTATGCCTATGGATGTGTAGCTAGCTACAGTATGTAGCCGATCTGTGTATGAACCCTAAAATGTTAGGTTCTGAACTAATATTCATACCAATCTATGAACCTCAGCTATCATAGTTGTTGTATCAACTTCAAATCTGAATGGCATTAATGAAGCCTATGGATTGAGTAGATTATAATAACTTTATTGTGCCAAGGATGCAAGTACTACATACACATGTAGTGTAGTTATTAGCACGCATTAGATCCCCACATTGTAGCCTGTACGTTGAATATATTCACTGATCATGTACTCTTCCTTGACAAATAAAGGTGTGGTTCAGGTATGAATCTCTGAGACATTCATTTTCAGTCATATCAAACTCCATTCTTTGAATGATGCTGTGTCTGCATGTATGTATTACAATTATACACTTCAACAGTGTTGACCACTCCTGCTCCTGGGACATCAATGATTATACATTGTAACTATGCAATAGATTAGAAACATGATTGATTTGTAATTCATATATACAGAAGAAGAAAAACTATGCATATCTAACTCCCTTCATCTTTATTAATCTGAGGACACAGGATAGTATTTCAGTGAGATACTTCATTTCAACCAGTGGAGAATGTGAAACACTTTATTTAAAGAAGTTCATTATCCAGGTGTTATAAATGCATTATAATTATGATAATTGTAATATTATAAATACAAGTTCAATCTGTACTTCAATGCACATGTGGTGTGCATTATAAAACGAGGAAGAAAGACGAGGTGGGGAAAGTGGTGTAGAAGACAGAAAGGGAAAGAGGGAAGAACCTCGCAGGCAACATATGATTCATGAATTACAGTGCTACCCTAATATTGTCTCAGTTCATCACAATTGCAGTGTCTCCTAACCAGCCTTGGGCTCCCAGTCGGCCCGAAGGTTATCTTAAGAGCGGGTGAGGTGGCGATAACGGGACGGGCTTCCTCTCTCACATCAAAACATACCTGCAGATGAGAGAGCATGATTAAGCCCTGTTTGTTTTATTCTAACAAGGTCAGTCATCTTAAATCAGGAGGTGAAATGCAAAACTGACCTTTGATCATTAACTCTGGGACTACTCCATCTCTGTCTGTATTTCAATTAACCTTACTGAACCACCCATCCCGGATCCGGAATAATTGTCATCAGCAAAGCCGAATAGCATAGCGTAGCATAGCGCCACAGGTAAATAATATTACTAGAAAATATTAATATTCATGAAATCACAAGTGCAAAATTACAAAACACAGTTTAGCCTTTTGTTAATCCACCTGTCGTCTCAGATTTTGAAATGATGCTTTACAGCGAAAGCAATACAAGCGTTTGTGTAAGTTTATCGATCGCTCGACAAAACAATAAGTACACATAGCATCAGGTAACTTGGTCACGAAAATCAGAAAAGCAATCAAAATAATCGTTTACCTTTGATGATCTTCGGATGTTTTCACTCACGAGACTCCCAGTTAGACAACAAATGTTCCTTTTGTTCCATAAAGATATTTTTTATATCCATACCTCTGTTAGTTTGGTGCGTAATGCACAGCAATCTACCGGAACGAGCGGTCACGACAACGCAGACAAAAATTCCAAATTATATCCATGATGTCCACAGAAACATGTCAAACGTTTTTTATAATCCATCCTCAGGGTGTTTTTCAAATATCTATTCGATAATATATCAACCGGGACAGTTGGCTTTTCACTAGGACCGGGAGTAACAATGGCTGCCTTTCTCTTTTGCGCACAACTCACTCTGAGAGCCCCCACCTATCCACTTACGCAATGTGGTCGTTCACACTCATTCTTCAAAATAAAAGCCTGAAACTCTGTCTAACGGCTGTTGACACCTTAGGGAAGCCATAGAAAAAGGAGTTTGGTTGATATCCCTTTAAATGGGCAATAGGGATGCATAGGAACAGAGAGGTTTCAAAAACAGGGGCACTTCCTGATTGGATTTTCCTCAGGTTTTAGCCTGCAATATCAGTTCTGTTTAACTCACAGACAAAATTTTGACAGTTTTGGAAACTTCAAAATGTTTTCTATCTTAATCTGACAATTATATGCATATTCTAGTTTCAGGGGCTGAGAAATAGGCCGTTTCGAATGGGTACGTTTTTTAGCCAAAAACGAAAATACTGCCCCCTAGCATTAAGAAGTTTTTAATAATACTTCCTGTTGACCTCTCACCTATGATCATGCTGTGCTCTCTGCGTCAGCATGGGGGGGGGGGGGGGGGGGGGGGGACCAATGTAAATAGTCCGGTGGCCATTTGATTACTTGTTCAGCAATCTTATGGTTTGGGGGTAGAAGCTGTTATATGAAATAGAGTAAGGTTCTCAGATAGGAAGAGAGGAGATGGGAGGAGAGGAATATAGGAAAGACTAATAGAGATAGAGCCTACTCTGGAAAATGATTCTTCATTGTTTTTTATTAAAAACATGTCATGTGATTTGCCATAGGCTTATACTAAAAAAAAGAATGTGGGACCAAATGTTAACCTATACTTTTCACTTTAATAATGCAAATAATAATGTCACAGATTAATAAATGAAGTAACAATGTTCTGAGCAGACAGCAACCTCCAGGAAGAGACTCAACAGCAGTGTGTGAATGTGCGTGTTTGTGCCCTCTCAGTACTGTTCTGCACTCTGTGTGTGTCCAGGTCACACTGTTTTAAGTATCCAATCACATTTAATCAGGAAGTTGGTAGACCTTGTTAAGGTGTGAAGTCCTCCCACAAACCTATAACAGTGTATGTTCTCAGACTCAGCCTGTTAAGACAAAACAGCTCTTTAACAGCATATAGTCCCAATCCAGTGTATACTCTCTAGCTCCATAGAAAACAACAGTATATTTTAGGGGGTAATTAGCATGAACCTATACATGGAGATATCTTAGGAGATGTACATTAATGTGGACAGAAAGAACCGTCGACAGGATACTGTGAACTGGAGCATAAATAAACAACCTGAATCTCAGAACACTGTACCCTGTAGTCATAGAGACACACATGGAAGTGTAAACCAATAGTTATTATCCCTCCACTTGCCACACAAACTGTTTACCTTAAGATCATGAGGTTGGTTGATGTCGAATGCCCCAATCTCAAATATTTTAAATAATGATCTGTTACAAACAGATTATTAATATTTTAAAACAGAACACAACTTGTCTTCCAAACAATGGTGTCTTACTTCACAAGGGATAGGTTTTGAAACAGTCATTCAAATTATTTGCGTGTGGAAATTGATACATTAAATGCTACATACTACGTGTCCCAGTTTAAATGTTCTGAAATGTTGGAGGCTCCAAAGGTGTATTTGTCACGATCGTGTGTAGAATAAACGGATACAAAAACAAACGAAACGTGAAGTCATGGAGTGGTAACATGCAACTACACATAAACAAGATCCCACAAAGCACAATAGGGAAATGGCTGCCTAAATATGATCCCCAATCAGATACAACAATAGACAGCTGCCTCTGATTGGGAACCATACCAGGCCAACATAGAAATAAAAACTAGAGTACCCACCCTAGTCACACCCCGACCTAACCAACATAGAGAATAAAAGGCTCTCTATGGTCCCCCCCCCCCCCCAAAAGGTGCGGACTCCGGCCGCAAAACCTGACTCAATAGGGGAGGGTCCGGGTGGGCATCTAACGTTGGGGGCGGCTCCGGTGCGGGGCAAAGTACCCACTCCATTCGCGGATATGGAGCCGGGTAGAACGCCGTGCCCGGACTGGGCATCGGTGTAGAAGAGGGCCCCGGTCATGGAGCTGGGTCGTACGCCGCACCCGGACTAGGCACCGGTGCGTAAGAAGGCTCCGGCCATGGAGCTGAGTTGACCGCCGTGCCTGGACTGGGAACCAGCGCAGAGCAAAGCTCCTCCCATGGAGCGGCACCAGCGCAGAGGAAGGCTCCGGCCTTGGAGCTGGACTGGATGCCGTACCTGGACTGGGCATCGGCGGAGGGAAGGGCTCCTGCCCTGGAGCTGGAGGTTCCGGACTGTGAAACGTCACCGGAGGTTCCAGACTGTGAAACGTCGCCGGAAGCTCTGGACTGGGAACTATCGCCGGAAGCTCTGGACTGGGAAATGTTGCCGGAAGCTCTGGACTGTGTACTGTCGCCGGAAGCTCTGGACTGGGAACTGTCGCCAGAAGCTCTGGACTGGGAAACATCGCCGGAAGCTCTGGACTGGGAACTGTTGCCGGAAGCTCTGGACTGGGAACTGTCGCCGGAAGTGGCTTTTGTACTTAGCATTGCCACATGCATTCATCCTTTTCTCTATGAGAGGGTCATGCTTTGCTATTTCTTCTAAGATTGTCTAAAAATAACCGTTGTTGTGAGAGTCATCAGACTCTCGATGACCTCTCTGCACTATATTTTGAGTGGCAGTTAATAGGAGCACATCTGCAATTGTTAAAATGGAAGTACAGTTTCCCCCCCCACTTTCTTTTTCCGGTCCTCATTTTTGACATCTAACTTTGATGAGTTGCTGTCCAATAGCCCTTTTATGCTGATTCCAAGCATACATAGCATTGATATGATGCTCTGCCTTTGAATGGAGCTTAAACCCAGAATCTTTAAACAGAACCTATTTCCAGTTACAAAAACCTGACTGTGATGTGAAGGCAGATTCAGAAGTGTTAGGCAGAGAAAAACGCCTACAGGCAAAACAATAAGTTGAATCTTGACTTACAGATAATTCAAGCCATAAATTGTCCTTATACCAGGAACTGTTGAAAGCACTTTTCCTAGTACCATGCTGCATTCTGGGAAATGTTTTCAAACACGGCTGTATAGGACCCTCTTCTCTGGATCTTGAAATGTCTGAAATACACATTAAATAATGTGTCATATCTCTATGGAAATGTATAATTAAGGGATCCACAATATTAGATACTAACAGCTGCTAACTAAAATGTGTAGTTTAAAGTATAGGCCTAGCCAACCATTGGGTCCTTTTGGAACTGCATATCTGGTGCTTGATGCAGTAGGGAGGATCTCCATGACATCTCCTGGCAGCTCTGGCTCACTGTCTTGCTCAGAGCCAGAGGTCTTTATGTCATCCCTTGATACATCTATTACATTAAAATAACACAAGAACCATTAGTGTATAATCACAATAAAATGCCACAGCCATCAAAACAAGAACACACATTAATCAACAACCAACATTTTGAAGTGAGGCTTAATCTGACAAAATCATTATTACAAGCTGAAGCTAAACTTAAATTCTGAACTGGGCATGGGACTGACTGCCTGATAGATTCTCTGACCCGGTGGTGGTAGACTGGGTCTTTGTGAACCTGACCACACTGGCTCTGACTAGCCTCAGGTAGGGAGCTGCTCTGGGGTCCGGTGGTGATGCAATGGCTGGGGTCTGTTTGCACCTGATCTGCCTGTTTGTGCTTCTTTAAGAAGAAGTCTGATATCTCTCCCTTTCTTTTCATGTTTAATTGACCCTATGCAAAATAAGACTCTATGGTTACATCTAAGCATCCGATTACCCACATTTCAGTCCAATCTCAATCTTAATTACACATCCCCATTGTCATAACTGTACCTTAAAATCAACTACCAGCCTAAGTTACTAGTTAGATCATGGCTAGCCCTACTCTGCAGTAAGTAACTTATCTAGCTATAATTTCTTACAACTTTACGACAGCAAACAGGCTATCTGCAAATTGTGGTAATCTTTTGAGCAACGTCAACAGATTGATAATAACAATTGTTCATTTTGAATTCAAGTATGAAAATCTAACTGAGTTAAAGGATTTCAAATTGCAGAATGTTAACTTGCTGAACACTGACAGCTGTAGCCTACTGGTTACCCCACATTAGCTAAACATTCGTATACTGTAACTTACGACATATGGGTGTAGCACAGATGTAAAAATAATGTTAGGCTAAATTGGGAACCGATCTCTCTTATCTGATTAACTGTCTGTTATGGAGCCAAAGGTCTAACGTTAACTTACACAGCAACTCAACTTTCATAAAAGTTGTTCAAGAAACCTAAACCTGATGCTAAACCTTAAAACTGCTTTTGACAATCGCCAAAAGAGCTCATGAAGCTGTGGAAATATTATATTTTCTTCTTCTGTATGTTCTTCTTATTCTTATGTATCTCGCAACCCACGTCAACTTCTCTACGCTACGGATCCCTTTTACGGGATCATTTTCCTAAACAACCGCTGAATTGCAGGGCGCAAAATATTACTAAAAATATTTATAATCATGCAATCACAAATGAAATATACCAAAACACAGTTTATCTTGTTGTTAATCCACCTATAGTGTCAGATTTAGAAAATCTGCTTTACAGAGAAAGAAATCCAAGCTTTTGTGAGTGTATCAATCAATGCTAGACCAGCTAGCCCCAAATTAGCATGGTCACGAAAGACAGAAAAGAAATCAAATGAATCGCTTACCTTTGATAATCTTCGGATGTTTGCACTCACGAGACTCCCAGTTACACAACAAATGTTATTTTTGTTCGATAAATATTACTTGTATAACAAAAAAACGCCATTTGGGTTGCGCGTTATGTTCAGAAAACCAAAGCCTCGTTCCGTTCAACGAAAATTCCAAAAAGTATCCGTAATGGTCGTAGAAACATGTCAAATGTTTTTTAGAATCAATCCTCAGGTTGTTCTTAACAAACATAATCGATAATTATTTAACCGGACCGTATACCTATTCAATAAGAGAGAAAAAGAAAATGGAGAGCTCCCTCTCGTGCAGGAACTATTCAGAGGACTCCTGACTACTTTTGAAAAATCTCGCTCATTTTTCAAAATAAAAGCCTGAAACTATGTCTAAAGCCTGGTCACAGCCTGAGGAAGCCATTGGAAAATGAATCTGGTTGATACCCCTTTAAATGTAAGAATGACTGGCCAGGAAACACAGATAATTTAAAAAAGATCACTTCCGGGTTAGATTTTCTCAGGTTTTCGCCTGCAGAATCAGCTTTGTTATACTCACAGACAATATTTTGACAGTTTTGGAAACTTGAGTGTTTTCTATCCTAATCTGTAAATTATATGCATATTCTACGATCTGGATCTGAGAAATAGTCAATTTACCTTGGGAACGTTATTAAAAAATATATATCTGACCCCTAGCATCAAGAGGTTAATATTCTCGATTCCTCTTCTTCGATTTGACAAGAGGTGAAATTAGATGTCAATCAGCATCAAACTGCCTGTAGCGAATGACATTTTGTGGACACATACAAGAGACTTTTATGTTTTTTGTGTGTGTGTGTGTTACCTGTTTGCTGGTCTCCTGGTCCAGTATTAGGAGCAGATACCCCAGACACCCCTCTGGCTCCGCCCCTGTTACTGTAATAGATATTCATGATCATTTCCATCTCTTATAGATATTGTGTTTTATAGTGGTGTCAAAACAACAGTTAGTGTCAAAGTAACCTGTGGATAGACAGTAGATGTTAGGACAGTTAACCTGTGGATAGACAGTAGATGTTAGGACAGTTAACCTCTTCAACCTATGGGGGCACTATGTCATTATTGGATAAAAAGACGTGCCCGTTTTAAGCGCAATATTTTGTCACAAAAAGATGCTCGACTATGCATGGAATTGACAGCCTTGGAAAGACAAAACTCTGACGTTTCCAAAACAAGATGAAGTCT
>NC_088413.1:19967302-20055760 GCF_034236695.1 Oncorhynchus nerka | reverse complement strand
AGAAAGACCCAGGCATTGTTAAATATATCAAAGGTCATCTATACTGAACCAGATATGAACAAGAAGGTCAAGTTTGACAGAGGTGAGATGGAGGATAGGATTGTGGATATCTACGTCAGCGCAGACACCCTGAGACATAAATGTCTCTTTGTATGTCACAGAGCTTGATTGCTCAGGGAAGAGAACCTTCTAGTTGCTGCAGTGTTTCTGGGGCTGTGTGTGTTCTACTAGCTGGGATCATAGGCCTGTCGGTCTACTGTGAGTTTGTGTCTACGTTCATTGCTTATCGCCTAGTTGTAAGAAGTACAGGCTACTAAGCCTATTTAACTTGTGTTTTACCTAGTAACTATGTGTTTATACTTTGTAGATAACAGAGACAAAGATTCTGAGGATAAAAGGAACAACGTTGTCACAGAGTTTCTCTTAATAAGATCAACACAACTGAAGAAAGAGACCAGCTACAGACCAGATACAACAACATGACTAAAGATAGAGACCAGCTACAGACCAGATACAACAACCTGAATGAAAGAGAGACCAGCTACAGACCAGATACAACAACCTGACTACAGAGAAAGGCCATATTCAGTCAAAGCTTTTGAGATTTAAACTGATAAATTAGAAGTAAAATCAACAATAACTATATATCAATGGGTTTATGAGCAGAGATAATGGCTAAGTGTCTCAATGTTTTCACCTTTGCTGAGAGAGAGAGAGAGAGAGAGAGAGAGGTGGAACAAGTATACTTTTCATCAGTACACTAATGTGTGCATTATTTTATAAATATACCAATTGTGACATAAGCTTTATCTTTCTCGACAACAGACATTTGTCTTCAACCTCCACATGAGAGCCTGGATTGGTCTGACTGACTGAGGGGCCCTGGAAGTGGGTGGACGTCACATCACTGGTGAGAGATTTGGCCATTTTACCAGGTGAAATGGAGACAAAAAACAAATATATTTAGCTTCCAATCATGTTCATAAAACTGTATGTTTCGACTCATTAATGTCATTCATTGAGAACTATAGATGTATTTTAGAAACCAGGTAATATTTACATATGAAAAGGTCAACTAAATGTGTTGATGGCCGATTCTTGCTACTTTTATGATCATCTTACAGTGTTTCTTTAAAACTGTAAAAACACAAGACTATGTGTATAATTGAGAAGGATTTTTGTACCACAGTGTCTGACTGTGTGGTTCTCTGTGTTGTTTAGGTACTGGAGGACAGGACAGCCTGATGATAATGGGCAAGAGGACTATTGAGGTATACAATGGACAAGATGACCCTGTAAACACATGGAATGATGACAAATGTGGCACAAATCTCAACTGGATCTGTGAGAAAGAGGTGTAACAATAATCCACAGTAACAAACAGTCTTTCTCTCTCTCCCCCTTCTCTCTCTCCCTTTCTCTCTCTCTCTCCCTCTAATGGTTGGATAAGGTCCTGAATGGTTAGGTGATGATTCCACCTAGTGGTTAAAGTGAGAGATGAACTCACCATAGAAGTGAAATAGTGGTATGACAGACTGTCTCAAAACACATTGAAGAACAGAATCGTAGGGGACTGACCTTGGTCCCTCTCCTCTAATAGGGTTGAAAGGAGGAGAGGAGATAAAGTCTTAGTGTCAGAGAGCCATAAAGGAGGAAGAAGAAAATAAAGAGAAAGATAGAAAAATAAGACACTTAATTGTTGTGTTTAGATTTAGAGGAGAGAATGTAGACATACTGTACTCTAGAAAATGATTCTTCTTTATTTTTAGTAGAAACATGTCATGTGATTTGCCATAGACTTATGCTTAGTAAAAGAAAATTGGGACCAATTATTAACCAATGCTTATCACTTTAATGATATGAATAACAAAGTCACTTTTGAATAAAAAAAGGAACAGTTGTCTTTAACCAGGTATACCAGCTTCCTGATTGAATGAGATTGAATACTGAGAGGGCACACTCACACACAAACTAAAACAATGCTAATGAAAGGTGAGAATGACTCACAACCTTCACTGTACAAGGGACAACATGTAGGTGACCAATGGCAACTCCAAGCACCAGAGGACCTGTCTGCTACACACTCATCATGGTGTCTAATGGGGTTTCCACCCTCTCCCTCTCTGTTCTGTCTGTGAACCATAGCAAGTGACAGGATGTGTCACAGCTCTATCCACCAATAAGAAACAGACCTGTGTGTCCTTAATGGCACCCTATTCTCTATATAGTGCACTACATAGGGAAATGGGATGCCATTTGGCCACCAGTTACTGAGGGAGAGAGACCTGTTACTGAGATAAGACCAGTAACAGGGGACACTGTTACTGAAGGACAGAGACCATTTAGTGGACCAGTAAATAAGGATCAGATACCAGTAAAAAGTGAACAAGACCAGTTAAACAGGCAGAGAGACAAGTTACTGAAGGTGGAGAGACCAGTTACTGAAAAGAGAGACCAGTTACTGAGGCAGAGAAACCAGTTACTGAAGGAGAGAGACCAGTTACTGAGGGAGAGAGACCAGTTACTGAGGGAGAGATCAGTTACTGAGGAGAGAGACCAGTTTCTGAAGGAGAGAGACCAGTTACTGAGGAGAGATACCAGTTACTGAGGGAGAGAGACCAGTTACTGAGGACGGAGACAAGGTACAGAGTGAGAGAGACCATTTACTGAGGGAGGAGACCACCTTTCAGCAGGACAATACAGAGCTAAAACCAGTTTGACAAGACAACACTGAATGTTCCTGAGTGGCCTTGTTACAGTTTTGACTTAAATTGGCTTGATAATCTATGGAAAGACTTGAAAATGTCTGTTACTAGCAATGATCAGTTACTCAGGGAGACCAGCTAATGAGGAAACCAGCTAGAGCAGAAGACCAGCTACTAAAAGAGAAAGCTACTGAGGCTTAAATACCAATTACTGAGAAAGCTCAGAGACTTACCCAGGAAGACTACTGAAGGAGAAAGTTAGCTTGTGGGACAAAGTATTACTGAAGGTATGAACACTTATTTTTTTTTTGCATTTCATTTTCAATACATTGATCAGTTACAGATTTAAGTCATTACAGAAGGAGAGCTCTTATCCAGAGAGACTTACAAATTGAGTGCATTCACCAGTTACAGACATCCAGTGGACCAGTAGTGCATCTAAACCAGTTACAGAGGGGGACCAGTTAAAGTGGAGAGAGACCAGTTCCTAGGTATTCCAGTTAAAGAGGTGGGACCAGTTACAGAGTGAGACCAGGAAGGTGGTGAGATCAGTTACTGAGTGAGAAAGACCAGTTACTGAGGATAGAGACCAGTTAAAGAGTGAGGAGAACAGTTAAATAGTGAGGAGAACAGTTAAAAGTGAGGAGAACAGTTGCAGAGGCAGAGAGACCAGTTTTACTGGCTGGACAGAGACCAATAGGGAGGTGAGAGCAGGCCAGAGGTGGATGAGGCCTTGTTTGGACTGGTTACTGAGCCTGGAGGACTGAGGTGCCGTTCCCTCACAGCTCCGTTACTGATGCAAGCACCATTTACTGAAGGAGAAAGACCAACTGGAGGGAGAAGCCAGTGGACTGAGGGGAGACCAGTTACTGAGGGAGAGATCAGTTACTGCAGGAGAAGACCAGGATATTTAAAAAAAATGTTCACCTGTATTTAACCAGGTAAGCTAGTTGAGAACATGTTCTCATTTACAACTGTGACCTGGACAAGATAAAGCAAAGCAGAGGGACACAAACAGCCATAGTTACACATGGAATAAACAGGCGTGCAGTCAATAACACAATAGAAAGTCTATATACAGTGTGTGGAAATGGCGTGAGGTGGTAAGGCAATAAATAGGCCATAGTTACTGAGGCAGAGACCTATTACTGAAGGAGAGAGACCAGTTACTGAGGAGAGAGACCAGTTACTGATGGGAGAGAGACCAGTTACTGAGGAGAGATCAGTTACTGAGGGTGTTGACCAGTTTCTGAACGCCAAGGCTAGTTCTGAGGAACAGATACCAGTTTAAGAGGAGGAGACCAGTTACTGAGGGACAATGGCAAGTTGTCAGACCAGTTACTGAGGCAGAGAGACAAGTTACTGGAGAGAGACAAGGTACAGAGGCAGAGAGACCAGTTACTGAAGGAGAGAGACCAGTTTTTATTTCTTCACCTGTAGGTTCAGGTAAGCTAGTTGGTGATTCTCATTTACAACTGTGACCTGGACAAGATAAACATGCAGGACACAAACAATAACACATAGTTACACATGGAATCAGGCGTCAGTCAATAACACAATAGAAAGGAAAGTCTATATACAGTGTGTGGAAATGGCGTGAGGTGGTAAGGCAATAAATAGGCCATAGTTACTAGGAGAGACCTATTACTGAGGTTATGACAGAGACCAGTTACTTGGAGATAGACCAGTTACTGAGGAGAGATCAGTTACTGAGGGAAGAGACCAGTTTCTGAAGGGGACACCAGTTACTGGGAGAGATACAGTTACTGGGAGAGACACCAGTTACTGAGGAACGGATACCAGTTGGAGTGAGAGAGACCATTTACTGAGGAAGGAGACCACCTTTCAGCAGGACAATAGCTAAAACACAGTTTGACCAAGACAACACTGAATGGGTGGAGAGGAGTTTTGACTTAAATTGGTTGATAATCTATGGAAAGACTTGAAAATGTCTCTTTAGAATGATCAACAATCAACTTGACAGAGGAATTTAAAAATAAATCTTAAAAAGTGCGGCAAATATTGCACAATCTATGTGTAGAAAGCTCTAAGAGACTCACAGTTGAATGACAAAGTTGCTTCTAAAAGTATTGATTTGGATCAAGAAGGTCATTCTGAGAGAGATTAGCGGGAGAAATACATGTGCAAACATTTTTAAAAGATGTTTTCAATTTGTTATGATGGGGTATTGTGTGTAGATGGGTGAGACAAATAATCCATTTAATCCATTTTTCATTCAGACTGTAACAAAACAAAATGTGGAATAGGTCAAGGGTGTGAATATTTTCTGAAAGCACTGTACTTATCAAGCATGTTTCCACAGTGTCTGACTCGCTGGTTCTCTGTGTTGTTAACCATCTAGGTACAGGTATCTATCCAAATGCAATAATCTGGGTCCTGCTGGAGAGGAGGACTATGCTGAGAGAACACAGAAACATGCGAGGAGAATCTTCACTGGATTTGTGAGAAAGTGGTTGAACATCACCATGACAACATACTGTGACACATACAGCAGCCTAGTGCACACAACCTCCTCCTCCTGTCTCTCTCTCGCTCCAATTTCATCATTTAACAGAGCGACTTACAGTAATGAGCAGTGGCGTAAAGTACTTAAGAAAAAAATACTTTAGAGTAATTTTTTTTGGGGGTATCTGTCCTTTACTATTTATATTTTTGACAACTTTTACTTCACTTCAATGCTTTTTACTATATACATTTTCCCTGACAACTTGCACATTCATCTTCTGCACATCTATCACTCCAGTGTTAATGCTAAATTGTAAATATTTCGCCACTCTGGACTCTTTATTGCCTTTACCTCCCTAATCTTACTACATTTACACATACTGTATGTATTTCTATTGTGTTATTGACTGTACGTTTGTTTATCCCACATGCAACTCTGTGTTGTTTGTGTCGGACTGCTTTGCTTTATCTTGGCCAGGTTGCAGTTGTAAATGAGAACTTGCTCTCAACTGGCCTACCTGGTTAAATAAAGGTGGAGAAAAAACTAAAGTACTCATTACATTTTGAATACTTGGCAAAACAGGAAAAATTGTGAAACACGTGGTCATCCTAACTGCATATATTCTGGCAGATTTCCAGTACATTAGACACAACATGTGGCCAGCAGCATACCACCCTGCTACCGGGTGGTACCACTGCTGGTTTGCTTCTGAAGCTAAGCAGGGTTGGTCCTGGTCAGTACCTGGATGGGAGACCAGATGCTGCTGGAAGTGGTGTTGAGGGCCAGTAGGAGGCACTCTTTCCTCTGGTCTAAAAAAAGAAATGCCCCAGGGCGGCCCTGTGTAGGGTGCAAGTCTTTCGGATGGGACTTTAAACGGGTGTCCTGACTCTCTGATGTCATTAAAGATCCCATGGCACTTATCGTAAGAGTAGGGTGTTAATCCCGGTGTCCTGGCTAAATTCCCAATCTGGCCTCGAACCGTCACCCAGTTAACAATTGGCTCATTCATCCCCCTCCTCTCCCCTGTAACTATTCCCAGGTCGTTGCTGTAAATGAGAAAGTGTTCTCAGTCAACTTACCTGGTAAATGTAATGCATAAAAAAAAGGACATTAGACAACATGAGGTCAGTACATTACACACAACATGAACAGGAGAAGAAAATGTCCTTACCTTTAACCACAATGTTACTATTTCATCACCTTCTCTTTTGACATTTCCCTTTTATTCTGTGGATGAAGTCATAAACAGTTAGTCAAAGACTCAGAGCAGAGACAGGTACAGTAAAGAAACAGACACAGGGGCAACTATATTACCAGAATCTGTATATAGACAGAAAACACAGTAAGTTGTTGGAGAGGTCATCTATGCTTAGCCAGATATGAACAAGGTCACGTTTGACAGAGGTGAGATGGAGGAGAGGATTGTGGATATCTACGTCAGTGCAGACACCCTGAGAGACGGTGAGACCAGCACCAAGAGAGAAGAGACAGAGGACACTGCTCCTAATAATGGACCAGGAGACCAGCACTCAGGTGACACACACATACACACACACACACACACACACACACACACACACACACACACACACACACACACACACACACAGACACACACACACACGCACACGCACACACACACACACACAGACACACGCACACGGCGCACACACAGACACACAGACACACACGCTCACAAAACATAAAATAATATGGAATGTTTCCACAGAGCCTGATAGCTCAGGGAAGAGACCCTTCCTAGTTGCTGCAGTGTTTCTGGGGCTGCTGTGTGTTCTACTGGCTGGGATCATAGGCCTGTCTGTCTACTGTGAGTTTGTGTCCAAGTTCATTGCTTATCACCCAGTTATATAGAGGTGCTGGTTACTAAGCCTATTTAAATTATGTTTTACCTAGTAACTATGTGTTTATACTTTGTAGATAACAGAGTCATCAAAGATTCTGAGGATAAAAGGAACATCTTGTCACAGAGTTGTTCCTTTATAAGACTAACACAACTGCAGAGAGAGACCAGTTACAGACCAAATACAACAACCTGACTGAAGAGAGACCAGTTACAGACCAGATACAACAACCTGACTGATGAGAGAGACCAGCTACAGACCAGATACAACAACCTGACTGAAGAGAGAGACAGGCTTCAGAATTTGCTTTGTGGTCAGTGAGCTGGTTTTCATACCTTATTTATTATAAAGTACATTTTTCATTGAGATCCAGTGACTCATGGAAAATAAAATGTGATGTTTATTGTATTGTATCACATTGTATCAGTGTTGTGTCATCAAACAGAAAGAACATGTTGTTCATACGGATGGAAGAAGTTTGAATGCAGTTGTTACTTCATCTCTACTGAGAAGAAAACCTGGGAGAAGAGCAGACAGGACTGTCTGGAGAGGAACATACCTGGTGATCATAAACAGCAAAGAGGAACAGGTGAGAGGGAGAGCACGAAAAGAGAAGGTTGAGGGGGAGGGGGGATAGGTCTGTCGGGGTAGATATGGTCAAACAATGAGCTTCCAAAAGTATTGGGACTTTGACAAATGTTTTTTGGTGGGGCTTTGTGCTCCAGCACTTTGATTTGGAAATATGCAATGTCTATGAGGCAGACTGACAGCTTTAAGTTCATGGGATAACTTTCACTCATCATTATTGACAATTCATTCAGCACTATCCGTAGTCATGGTAGCTTCCACATTTATGTGGAAGTGTTTTATAAAACATAATATATACTTATTTACATGTAACGTTGCTCCAAATCGACACAATACATTATGAACCATTCATTTCTATTGGGCACAAAATAATCTGAAACACAAAAAAATAAAAGCAAATTCATCCAACATGTTTGTAGAGTCATAAGCTAGATGTAGTCATTGCGTGCTAGGAATATGGGACCAAATACTACTTTAATACACATATAAGTGAATTTGTCGTAATACTTTTGGTCCCCTACAATGGGGGACGATGTACAAACAGTAAACGGTTCACTCGATATGGATGAAAACCGAAACTGAAAGCTGACGGTCCGGTCCGCACTTTAACCATTACGGTATAATTTAATTTCCGAAGTGCTGAAGTACAGAGCCAAAAACAACAAAAAAATGTCAGTGTCCCAAAACGTTTGGAGCTTACTCAACGCAGTGTATATTGTATCTTTTCTCAACCATAGGAGTTTCTCTTCAACTTCAAGAAGAGAGTCTGGATTAGTCTGACTGACAGAGACAGAGGAGACCTGGAAATGGGTGGATGGAACACCACTGACCACAGAGTAAGAGAGATGTTATGTCACGACAATGGGCTTTCTAGCCAGCGCCGCTCCATTTCTCATATGTCCATTTGTTTTGTCTTGTTCCATACACACCTGTTTTTCATTCCATAATCACACTGCATGTATTTAGTTCTCTGTTCTCCTCCATGTCTTTGTGTGTAATTGTTTATTGTTATGTGGATATTGTCAGGTGCCATACTTGTGTTATCCTCTGGTTTTTTGGCACGTTTATGTTTTTATGTGCTGTTCTTTTTGGACCGGAATTAAAAGTGTGCCTGTTTACTACACTCTGATCTCCTGCACCTGACTTTGCCTCACACCGTTTTTCCTATATACCCCTAACATGATAACTATTCTCGTAATGCTCCAATGAAAATGTTTCTATACAGGTTATTATCGTTGATTATAGCAGTCAACAAAGATATCTTTAGTTATGTATATTATAATGTACATTATTTAGGATTGTAATGTTCTAACTGTGATATCTCACGGTTTTTAACCTGTAGGTACTGGTATTAACTGTGATATCTGACTGTTTTGAACCCTGTAGGTAGTATGTAACCATGATATCTGATGGTTTTTAACCCTATGGAATGACAAGCAGTATAGTAAAGATCCTACTGGGGAGGAGGACTGTGTTGAATCACGTACAGATTGAGTCCTCTAAAGGCATGGAATGACATGTCATGTGACAGGAAACTCAACTGGATTTGTGAGAAAGTGTTTTAACATCACCATGACAACATTTTCCCAACACATACAGCAGTTTAGTGTACACAACTTTATTCTTCATTCTCTCTCTCTCTCTCTCTCTCACACACACACACTCTCTATCACACTTACACACATTTTCACACACACACGCACACACACATACATGCAGGTACACACACGCATTCAAATGCACCTATTGTTTTATTAGTTTGTTGTATCATATTAATAAAAGTCCTACTTATTCTCTGTTTGTAGCTTCCTGTGTACCAGTAGTTATATTTGACATATCATCAGAGTCAACAGGAAGTTAGTACATTTTGACTTGTGCATACAAAACATGTTCAATTCAAATGTATTCTGCAGACATTTACATGCTCCAATTTAGGCCTGGTGATGACATTCTCAACAGTACCAAACCACCATTACATACACTGTATAGGAGGTGACTGTATCACCAACCAATGAGTGTAGTAGAGATATCAAAGGATGTTACTAAGTCATTCTTGACCGTCAGTCTTTGTTGTCAAGTCACATACAATATCAAATGCTCATTTACCTGATATTCTATAAGGGTCCCAAAAGAGTGAAGTGGATATTTTCAGTCGTTCAAAACAGATGTCACTCAACATCTCATCCTCACTGGTTAAGACTTCCCATCCTCAATATCCACTTGGAACAGTTTGTAGTCTCACATCTATTGTCTGGACATTATAATGACCGATGTTTGTAGTCCTGGACCTCCTGAACATGTTGATGTATATTTGGGAGTAAACAGAGGGTCCAAATCAGCAGAAAGGTGAAAGGAAGGAGGAGTTCTGGAAACTCCCTGAATCATCTTGGGGCTATTACATATGATATTTAATATATGTTAACAACTAGTCTTTGTTCTCCACTTCCCTCTATGATCTATATCTTCCTGGTATGACAGTGTCCTGTCCATCATCACAAATAGCAATTCCCGTTCCCTGGGCAGGAGGACTGTGTAGAGATGTACTCTGGAAAAGATGACCATGTAGAGACATGGAATAATTTATATTGTTCTGCAGAAAATGGTTTAACAATAACCACTGTAACAATGTCTCACACTCACACAACTACACACGCAAGTTTTCAAACTTGTAAACATTTTTGTATTATCATAGCCACAACTTCCCCTGAAATTTTGTTGTTACTTCCATAGAGTTAACAGCTACAGCAGTCACACAGACACAGAAACACAGATGACTCAGAGACAGATGTCACTAGAAGCAGAGACTTAACGTATAGAGGGCCTGCAGTTGACGTACGACGCCTCCAGCCGGCCATGTTGGAAGACCACCACATTAATTCTAGAACAAGAGACTTAATGTACAGTTGGGGGACACGACTCCCATCCTTGGAAAAATATGATTCCCCCCATATATCAATGTAAACATAACTATGGAACATCAATAATATTAATAATACGCAATGAACGCACTTGTGCTGATCATAGACACTTAATAGCGTGTTTTTAAGTTTCAAAAGATTGTCACACCTCGCCCTTTGCCACACAATGGTTTAATCCACAGCCTCCCACACCCCAGCAGTGTTACATGAGGCAGGTACTGTGCATGTGTGGGAATCTGACAGTCTGTTTTTGGTGGCTGACCTCCAGTAAGTAGTTCAAACAAAGGATATGTTAGAAAACACATTTATAACCGTCACCAGTCTTCATTTTCGCTGCATTAACTTACAGATCACTCTCTATGTTAGCTAGCGGTTAGCTGATGATTGCCAGCTAGCTACAGTAACATCAACCAGTTTTTGCAGCTATTTGAATATGAGTCAATGAGAGAAGCTAGCAATGCAATGTACTGTTCCTTAGCTGGCAAAGTAACAGAGGGTTCATGTCTACCGTCTGAAAGGCCCTCAATGCACGTAACTAATCCAGTCAATCTCACCATAGCGATTTTGTTTTATGTTGGCAGGGTTCACACACACACAATAGCTACATTTGCAAACTAAAAAAAAAGAATAATTTGGAATCTTTGCTAACATCAATTTATTCCAAGATTAGCATGCAGCTGTAGTGCTTCGAAGTCCCTGTGATAAGGTTAGCGATAAACTGAACTCCCAAATGAACAGAACTACGCTCTCTTCTACCATTGTCTTAAATATCTTTAATGGTCTCGTTGCAAAAGGTAAATTGTCGCTAGGGGACTTGGAAGCACCTGTGTGCCGATCTTGGAGTAAACTGACGATAGCAAAGATTATAGCAAACACCACAGAAACGGAACTGGTGCTTGCTAGCTCTGCAAATTCAGCTATTGTTGGAAGCCAGCCAATATAAAACATAAACTATATTAAAAGTACAAAACGTTGCAGCATACGTTGTGTAAATGGTGAACTCATACAGCTGTCAACTCTTGTCACTGCAATCCGTTTCACATTTGTCAGCTGACTAGCTAGCTTCCTTCCAGAGAGCCATAAAGGAGGAAGAAGAAAATAAAGAGAAAGATAGAAAAATAAGACAATTAATTGTTGTGTTTAGATTTAGAGGAGAGTATGTAGACATACTGTACTCTAGAAAATGATTCTTCTTTATTTTTAGTAGAAACATGTCATGTGATTTGCCATAGACTTATGCTTAGTAAAAGAAAATTGGGACCATTTATTAACCAATGCTTATCACTTTGTTAAGGAGTCGCTACTTTTCGCAGCTTTTTGTAAAAATCGCGCAACATTTCAGCGCCCTGCTATTCATGCCAGGAATATAGCATATGCATGTGATTAGTGTGTATGGATAGAAAACACTCAGACCTTTCCAAAACTGTTTAAATCACGCCTGTGGCATTTACAGAACTAGCGTTCCATCGAAAAGTGCATGAAAATCTGTTCGCTGAAAATGGAAACATATATCATTCCGCGACTACAGACAATTGTTAACAGCAAATGGAATTAAATAGAGCCGAGTTCTCATTGGCTACAGCTTCCCCATGCTGTCTAGAGTTACGTCATTAGTTTCGCAATTGATTCTTGGTCTAACCCAAACAAGGGAACTACTTTCCTACTGGCACCGCCCAGATTTTGGGACGACCATTTCCAAACATATTTTTCTCCACGGACAAGCTAACGATTTCACACCGCCTCCTGAGGTATTTTATCGCTTATTAACGTGTACTAATACCTAAAGTTGCATTACAAAAAGTATTTCGGAAGTGTTTTGTGAAAAGTTTATCGTCGACTTTGGCATTTTAAAAAATGACGTTACGTTATGAAATGCTAATTTTTTCTCTAATTCCAAGGTATTCCTAGCTCGATATCTAGGCTATATATGGACCGATTTAATCGAAAAAGACCCTAAATGATGTTTATGGGACATCTAGAGTGCCAAGAATGAAGCTCGTCAAAAGGTAAGGAATGTTTTATATTTTATTTCAGCCTTTTCGCTTTTGAGCGCTAACGAAAAATCTGTCGTTTTTGTGACGTTGCAGTATGTGAGGCTACATGGTACAGATAATGCGTCTCATGCTTTCCTGAAAAGCATTTTACAAATCTGACTCGATTTGGGTAGATTCACAACGAGTGTAGCTTTAATTTGGTATATTGGATGTCAATTTTTATGAATTTTTGATTTTATCATAAACTATGCGTTGGTGCAATTTGAAATTTCCGCAAATTCGATTCCCACAGGAAGCACTTCCTAACAAGTTTTAACTTGATTAACTTGTTAACTTGATATGAATAACAAAGTCACTTTTGAATAAAAAAAGGAACAGTTGTCTTTAACAAGGTATACCAGCTTCCTGGTTGAATGAGATTGAATACTGAGAGGGCACACTCACACACAAACAAAAACAATGCTAATGTAAGGTGAGAATGACTCACAACCTTCACTGTACAAGGACAACGTGTAGGTGACCAATGGCAACACCAAGCACCAGAGGACCTACCTGCTACACACTCATCATGGTGTCTAATGGGGTCCACCCTCTCCCTCTCTGTTCTGTCTGTGAACCACAGCAAGTGACAGGATGTGTCACAGCTCTATCCACCAATAAAAACAGACCTGTGTGTCCCATGTGGCACCCTATTCTCTATATAGTGCACTACATAGGAAATGGGATGCCCATTTGGCCACCAGTTACTGAGGGAGAGAGACTAGTGACTGAGGAGAGAGAGCTGTTACTGAAGGACAGAGACTATTTAAAGAGTGAGGAGACCAGTTAATAAGGATCAGATACCAGTTAAAGAGTGAGAGAGACCAGTTAAAGAGGCAGAGAGACAAGATTACTGAAGGAAGACCAGTTACTGAAGAGAGAGACCAGTTACTGAAAAGAGAGACCAGTTACTGAAGAGAGACCAGTTACAGAGGGAGAGAGACAAGGTACAGAGGGAGAGAGAGACCAGTTACAGAAGGAGAGAGACCAGTACAGAGGGAGAGAGACAAGGTACAGAGGGAGAGAGACCAGTTACAGAGGGAGAGAGACAAGGTACAGAGGGAGAGAGACCAGTTACAGAGGAGAGACCCTTTACAGAGGAGAGACACCAGTTACTGATGTAGAGAGACCCATTACAGATTCGAGAGAGAACCGTTACTGAGGCAGGGAGACCAGCTAATGAAGGAGAGAAACCAGCTACTAAGGCAGAGAGACCAGCTACTAAGGCAGAGAGACCAGCAACTGGAGGCATTGAAACCAGTTACTTAGGCAGAGAAGCTAGAGAGAAGCTACTGAGGGAGAAAGACCAGCTACTGTGGAGAGAGACCAGTTACTGAAGGAGAGAGACCCGTTACTGAAGGAGAGAGACCAGTTACTGAAGGAGAGACTAGTTACAGAATGAGAGTGACCAGTTACAGAATGAGAGAGACCAGTTACAGAATGAGAGAGACCAGTTACAGAATGAGAGGACCAGTTAGAGGGAGATTGACCAGTTACAGAGGAGAGAGACCAGTTAAAGTGTGAGAGAGACCAGTTACAGAGTGAGAGAGAGACCAGGTACAGAGTGAGATGGACCAGTTACAGAGTGAGAGAGACCAGTTACTGAGGGAGAGAGATCAGTTACTGAGTGAGAAAGACCAGTTACTGAGGGAGAGAGACCAGTTAAAGAGTGAGGAGAACATTTGCAGAGGCAGAGAGACCAGTTACTGAGGGACAGAGACCACTTTGAGTGAGAGACACCAGTTATTGAGGCAGAGAGACTGGGTTACTGGGGAGAGAGACAAGGTACAGACGAGAGAGACCAGTTACTGATGCAGAGATACTATTTACTGAAGGAGAGAGACCAGTTACTGAGGGGAAGACCAGTTACTGAGGGAGAGAGACCAGTTACTGAGGAACGGATACCAGTTAATAGAGTGAGAGAGACCATTTACTGAGGAAGGGAGACCACCTTTCAGCAGGACAATAAGCTAAAACACAGTTTGACCAAGACAACACTGAATGTTCCTGAGTGGCCAGTTTTGACTTAAATTGACTTGATAATCTATGGAAAGACTTGAAAATGTCTGTTTAGCAATGATCATCAATCAACCCGGTAGTTTGAATTTAAAAATAAATCTTAAAAAATGGGCAAATATTGCACAATCTATGTGTAGAAAGATCGCCCAATTTTCAGTTTTGATTTGTTAAAAAAGTTGAAATATCCAATAAATGTCGTTCCACTAAGTTGATTGTGTCCCACTTTGTTGTTGATTCTTCCACAAAAAAATACAGTTTTATATCTTTATGTTTGAAGCCTGAAATGTGGCAAAGGTCACAAAGTCCAGGGGCGAATACTTTAGCAAGACATTGTATGTGGACATCTAAAGGTACCTAGGTCTGGCTGGGCTATGAAAGCTCTCCTTCTGACTCATATCAAACATCTCCAAATGAAAATCAGGCAGCTCAGGTGGCACCTATTCCAACAAAAGCCTCCTTCACTCGCCGTAAACTTACCTCGTAAAACTGACTTCCTCTACAGTCTCGACTTGGCGATGTCATCTACAAAATTGCTTCCAACACTCTACTCAACAAACTGGATGCAGTTATCCAGTGCCATCCGTTTGTCACTTTAAAACCTTATACCACCCACCACTGCGACTTAGCATGCTCTAGTGGCTGGCCCTCCTACATATTCGTCGCCAGACCCACTGGCTCCAGGTCATCTACAAGTCCATGCTAGGTAAAGCTCTGCCTTATCTCAGTTCACTGGTCACGATGGCAACACCCATCCGTAGCACGCGCTCCAGCAGGTGTATCTCACTGATCATCCCTAAAGCCAACACCTCATTTGGCCGCATTTCGTTCCAGTTCTCTGCTGCCTGTGACTGGAACGAATTGCAAAAATCGCTGAAGTTGGAGACTTTTACCTCCCTCACCAACTTCAAACATCTGCTATCTGAGCAGCTAACCGATCGCTGCAGCTGTACATAGTCTATCGGTAAATAGCCCACCCATTTTTACCTACCTCATCCCCATACTGTTTCTATTTATTTACTTTTCTGCTCTTTTGCACACCAATATCTCTACCTGTACATGACCATCTGATCATTTATCACTCCAGTGTTAATCTGTAAAATTGTAATTATTCGCCTACCTCCTCATGCCTTTTGCACACAATGTATATAGACTCCCTTTTTTCTACTGTGTTATTGACTTGTTAATTGTTTTGCTCCATGTGCATAACTCTGTGTTGTCTGTTCTGCTGCTTTATCTTGGCCAGGGTGAATTACTTGATTGTAAATGAGAACTTGTTCTCAACTGGCTATACCTGGATAAATAAAGGTGTTCTCAACAGCCTACCTGGTTAAATAAGGTGGGGAAAAAAACGAAAGTACTCATTACATTTTGTGAATGCCAGCAGAACAGGAAAAGAATTGTGAACGTGTTCATCCTAGTCTGCATATATTCTGGCAGATTTCAGTACATTAGACACAACATGAGATCAGGACATTACACACAACATGAGGTCAGGACATTAAGACACAACATGAGGTCAGGACATTACACACAACATGAGACAGGAAAATGTCCTGACCTTAACCACAATGTTACTATTTCATCACCTTCCTCTTTTGACATTTCCCTTTTATTCTCTGGATGAAGTCATAAACAGTTAGTCAAAGACTCAGAGCAGAGACAGGTACAGTAAAGAAACAGACACAGGGGCAACTATATTACCAGAATCTGTATATAGACAGAAAACACAGTAAGTTGTTGGAGAGGTCATCTATGCTGTGCCAGATATGAACAAGGTCACGTTTGACAGAGGTGAGATGGAGGAGAGGATTGTGGATATCTACGTCAGTGCAGACACCCTGAGAGACGGTGAAACCAGCACCAGAGAGAAGAGACAGAGGACACTGCTCCAAATAATGGACCAGGAGACCAGCACTCAGGTGACACACACACACACACACACAAAACATAAAATAATATGGAATGTATCCACAGAGCCTGAGAGCTCAGGGAAGAGACCCTTCCTAGTTGCTGCAGTGTGTCTGGGGCTGCTGTGTGTTCAACTGGCTGGGATCATAGGCCTGTCTGTCTACTGTGAGTTTGTGTCCAAGTTCATTGCTTATCACCCAGTTATATAGAGGTGCTGGTTACTAAGCCTATTTACCTGATGTTTTACCTAGTAACTATGTGTTTATACTTTGTAGATAACAGAGCCATCAAAGATTCTGAGGATAAAAGGAACATCTTGTCACAGAGTTTATCACTTTATAAGACTAACACAACTGCAGAGAGAGACCAGTTACAGACCAAATACAACAACTTGACTGATGAGAGAGACCAGCTACAGACCAGTTATAGCAGTCTGACTGATGAGAGAGACCAGCTACAGACCAGTTATAGCAGTCTGACTGATGAAGAGACCAGCTACAGACCAGATACAACAACCTGACTACAGAGAGAGACAAGCTTCAGAATTTGCTTTGTGGTCAGTGAGCTGGTTTTCATACCTTTCTTTATTATAACGTACATTTTTCATTGAGATCGGGGCCATCCACTACAGGCAAAACAATAAGTTGAATCTTGACTTACAGATAATTCAAGCCTTAAATTGTCCTTATACCAGAAACTGTTGAAAGCACTTTTCCTAGTACCATGCTGCATTCTGGGAAATGTTTTCAAACACGGCTGTATAGGACCCTCTTCTCTGGATCTTGAAATGTCTGAAATACACATTAAATAATGTGTCATATCTCTATGGAAATGTATAATTAAGGGATCCACAATATTAGATACTAACAGCTGCTAACTAAAATGTGTAGTTTAAAGTATAGGCCTAGCCAACCATTGGGTCCTACCATTTTGGAACTGCATATCTGGTGCTTGATGGCCTACCAGTAGTTTAAAGTTAAAGTATAGGCCTAGCCAACCATTGGGTCCTTTTGGAACTGCATATCTGGTGCTTGATGCAGTAGGGAGGATCTCCATGACATCTCCTGGCAGCTCTGGCTCACTGTCTTGCTCAGAGCCAGAGGTCTTTATGTCATCCCTTGATACATCTATTACATTAAAATAACACAAGAACCATTAGTGTATAATCACAATAAAATGCCACAGCCATCAAAACAAGAACACACATTAATCAACAACCAACATTTTGAAGTGAGGCTTAATCTGACAAAATCTAAATTAAATTCTGAACTGGGCATGGGACTGACTGCTAAACTTAAATGCTCTGAACTGGGCATGGGACTGACTGCCTGATAGATTCTCTGACCCGGTGGTGGTAGACTGGGTCTTTGTGAACCTGACCACACTGGCTCTGACTAGCCTCAGGTAGGGAGCTGCTCTGGGGTCCGGTGGTGATGCAATGGCTGGGGTCTGTTTGCACCTGATCTGCCTGTTTGTGCTTCTTTAAGAAGAAGTCTGATATCTCTCCCTTTCTTTTCATGTTTAATTGACCCTATGCAAAATAAGACTCTATGGTTACATCTAAGCATCCGATTACCCACATTTCAGTCCAATCTCAATCTTAATTACACATCCCCATTGTCATAACTGTACCTTAAAATCAACTACCAGCCTAAGTTACTAGTTAGATCATGGCTAGCCCTACTCTGCAGTAAGTAACTTATCTAGCTATAATTTCTTACAACTTTACGACAGCAAACAGGCTATCTGCAAATTGTGGTAATCTTTTGAGCAACGTCAACAGATTGATAATAACAATTGTTCATTTTGAATTCAAGTATGAAAATCTAACTGAGTTAAAGGATTTCAAATTGCAGAATGTTAACTTGCTGAACACTGACAGCTGTAGCCTACTGGTTACCCCACATTAGCTAAACATTCGTATACTGTAACTTACGACATATGGGTGTAGCACAGATGTAAAAATAATGTTAGGCTAAATTGGGAACCGATCTCTCTTATCTGATTAACTGTCTGTTATGGAGCCAAAGGTCTAACGTTAACTTACACAGCAACTCAACTTTCATAAAAGTTGTTCAAGAAACCTAAACCTGATGCTAAACCTTAAAACTGCTTTTGACAATCGCCAAAAGAGCTCATGAAGCTGTGGAAATATTATATTTTCTTCTTCTGTATGTTCTTCTTATTCTTATGTATCTCGCAACCCACGTCAACTTCTCTACGCTACGGATCCCTTTACGGGATCATTTTCCTAAACAACCGCTGAATTGCAGGGCGCAAAATATTACTAAAAATATTTATAATCATGCAATCACAAATGAAATATACCAAAACACAGTTTATCTTGTTGTTAATCCACCTATAGTGTCAGATTTAGAAAATCTGCTTTACAGAGAAAGAAATCCAAGCTTTTGTGAGTGTATCAATCAATGCTAGACCAGCTAGCCCCAAATTAGCATGGTCACGAAAGACAGAAAAGAAATCAAATGAATCGCTTACCTTTGATAATCTTCGGATGTTTGCACTCACGAGACTCCCAGTTACACAACAAATGTTATTTTTGTTCGATAAATATTACTTGTATAACAAAAAAACGCCATTTGGGTTGCGCGTTATGTTCAGAAAACCAAAGCCTCGTTCCGTTCAACGAAAATTCCAAAAAGTATCCGTAATGGTCGTAGAAACATGTCAAATGTTTTTTAGAATCAATCCTCAGGTTGTTCTTAACAAACATAATCGATAATTATTTAACCGGACCGTATACCTATTCAATAAGAGAGAAAAAGAAAATGGAGAGCTCCCCTCTCTCGTGCAGGAACTATTCAGAGGACTCCTGACTACTTTTGAAAAATCTCGCTCATTTTTCAAAATAAAAGCCTGAAACTATGTCTAAAGCCTGGTCACAGCCTGAGGAAGCCATTGGAAAATGAATCTGGTTGATACCCCTTTAAATGTAAGAATGACTGGCCAGGAAACACAGATAATTTAAAAAAGATCACTTCCGGGTTAGATTTTCTCAGGTTTTCGCCTGCAGAATCAGCTTTGTTATACTCACAGACAATATTTTGACAGTTTTGGAAACTTGAGTGTTTTCTATCCTAATCTGTAAATTATATGCATATTCTACGATCTGGATCTGAGAAATAGTCAATTTACCTTGGGAACGTTATTAAAAAATATATATCTGACCCCTAGCATCAAGAGGTTAATATTCTCGATTCCTCTTCTTCGATTTGACAAGAGGTGAAATTAGATGTCAATCAGCATCAAACTGCCTGTAGCGAATGACATTTTGTGGACACATACAAGAGACTTTTATGTTTTTTGTGTGTGTGTGTGTTACCTGTTTGCTGGTCTCCTGGTCCAGTATTAGGAGCAGATACCCCAGACACCCCTCTGGCTCCGCCCCTGTTACTGTAATAGATATTCATGATCATTTCCATCTCTTATAGATATTGTGTTTTATAGTGGTGTCAAAACAACAGTTAGTGTCAAAGTAACCTGTGGATAGACAGTAGATGTTAGGACAGTTAACCTGTGGATAGACAGTAGATGTTAGGACAGTTAACCTCTTCAACCTATGGGGGCACTATGTCATTATTGGATAAAAAGACGTGCCCGTTTTAAGCGCAATATTTTGTCACAAAAAGATGCTCGACTATGCATGGAATTGACAGCCTTGGAAAGACAAAACTCTGACGTTTCCAAAACAAGATGAAGTCTCATACAGGAAATGCCCCAGATTCTGAAGGCACTGTGTTCCAATGTCTCCTTATATGGCTGTGAATGCGCCAGGAATGAGCCTGCCCTTTGTGTCGTTTCTCCAAGGTGTCTGCAGCATTGTGACGTGTTCGTAGGCATATCATTGGAAGATTGACCATAAGAGACTACATTTACCTGGTGTCCCGCCCGGTGTCCTGTGTCGAAATTATTGCGTAATCTGTAGGTCCATGCGCGTTCCATTTCTTCAGAAGAGAAAGTCAACTGCCACGAAGGATTTTATCGTCGATAGATATGTGAAAAACACCTTGAGGATTGATTCTAAACATCGGTTTGCCATGTTTCTGTCGATATTATGGAGTTAATTTGGAAAAAAGTTCGCGTTTTAATGACTTAATTTTCTTTTTTTTTCTTACCCAAACATGATGAAGAATGATGAAGAAAACGGACCGATTTGTCAACACAAATAATATTTTTTGTAAAAACGGAACATTTGCTATCTAACTGAGAGTCTCCTCATTGAAAACATCTGAAGTTCTTCAAAGGTAAATGATTTTATTTGAATCCTTTTCTGGTTTTTGTGAAAATGTTGCCTGCTGAATGCTAACGCTGAATGCTACGCTAAATGCTACGCTAGCAATCAATACTGTTACACAAATGCTTGTTTTGCAATGGTTGAGAAGCATATTTTGAAAATCTGAGATGACAGTGTTGTTAACAAAAGGCTAAGCTTGAGAGCAAATAGATTAATTTCATTTAATTTGCGATTTTCATGAATAGTTAACGTTTCGTTATGGTAATGAGCTTGAGGCTGTAGTCACGATACCGGATCCGGGATGGCTCGACGCAAGAAGTTAACCTGTGGATAGACAGTAGATGTTATGACAGTTAACCTGTGGATGGACAGTAGATTTTATGAGAGTTAACCTGTCTCTGCTAGTCAACATGATGTCTGCTGAAAGATTCCTTCATTACCAAGTCCCGCCGTCTCTCTCCTCCAAGCCCACTAGTGACATTGTCCACGTTCCAGATTGACTACATTGAAGTCACCTGCCAGATCTCACAATGTCTGGATTGGTGTTTAACACATCAGTTAGTCATATCATGTTGTATAGTAATCGTATCCCCATTTGTTGATGCGTGCTACTCAACTGCAATATAGTCTGCCTGGAACGAGACAGCTCTCTCCTCATTGTAGTTGATAGATTGAGCCGTACTGAGCTCTGACCTCACAGACACAGGAAACTACTAACCCTGCTACTGTTCTCCCTCCCATCTCACTCTAACCTCACAGACACAGGAAACTACTAACCCTGCTACTGTTCTCCCTCCCATCTCACTCTGACAGCCACAATTTCCTCTTCTCTCTCTGGTTGGACAGCATACTTGTTACTCTTTGGCCTCAACTTTATTTCAAAGCCAAGTCTTAGTGTTACTTTTGTGTAAAACTACGGCTAATGATTCATTTGAAAGTCAACAATAGGTTTTTCTATATGTCCTGCAAGCATTTCTGAAACCCGTTTTTGCTTAGTGATTATGGGGTATTGTGTGTAGATTGATGAGAGGAAAAAACAAGGTAAACAATTTTAGAATAAAGCTGTAACGTAACAAAATGTGAAATAAGTGAAGGGTCTGAATACTTTCTGAATGCACTGTACAGTACATGGTATTTGGTGGCCAGTCAAACTCTGGGGGGAAGTTTCCCCTAGGTGTATGATCAGCAATCCCTCCCACGATCCTAACCTTAACCATTTGTGGTGGAAATGCAAAACTGACCCAAGATCAGCGTCTAGGGACATCTTCCCCTACACCACCAGTCACAGAGTGAGATCCATAATGTGTTCTCCATTTGAAGGCTGGGGGTGCTGTAAACTCAGTCAGGATAAATGTAGTGCATACGTCAATTAACAGGATCCCAATTAATTTTAGCACATCCAGATTTGGGACCCTGTGAAATCACACATACATCGTATAGCATGATATAGAGCCATATCGTGTATTATATTATCAAACTAAGGCTGGTGCAAGTCACGCGGTGGCTTGCTGATTGTGTTGTGTTGAACTCACACTTTGGTTGACTGATAAAGAGTTTCACTACCTAAAGTCACACAGACGCAAGACAGTGCAGGGAGAAGACACAGCTACAAACGTACATTAGAGTTGAGGTTAGAAGTAGAAGTTACTGTATTTGAGCACAATTTTAAGATGTCAGAAGGAGTCTATGAAAACACAGATGGATTTGAAGACAACAAATCTAATGCAATAAAGAACACAGACATTGATGGCCAATTATATGGCAACGTAAGAGCCTTCAAACCCAGTCCAAGAGATGGAGTTGTTGCTTCAGGTAAGATCGCATGAACACACACACACACACACACACACACACACACACACACACTCACACACACACACACACACACTCATACCACACAATATATTAAACAGGTGAGCTTATCCTGTAGTACTCTAGCTTTATTTGTCTCAATCCTGGATGATACAGTTAAACATATTACCAAAGATCTTTAATCATTTGTGATTCAGTTCATGTTCAGTGGTGGAAGAGACCCTCTGGAGTTGCTGCAGTGTGTCTGGGGCTGCTGTGTGTTTTCCTAATAATCTTTGAAAGTCAGTCTGTTGTCAAATTACATATAAGCACAATATCAAATGCTCATATTTGATTGTTGTTCCTCCATATGGGTCCCAAAAGAAGGAAGTGAAGTGGACCTTTTCTGTCATTCAACCAGCTGTCACTCAAAATCTCCTTCAGGTTCATTAAGAGAGGGAGGCAGGTTGTCTAGCGGTTAAGATTGATTGGCCAGTAACCGAAGGGTGCTGCATCGAAATCCCGAGCCGGCTACGTGAAAATCTGTTGACGTGCTCTTGAGCAAGGCACTTAACCCTAATTGGTTATGTAAGTCGCTTTGTATAAGAGCTTCTGCTAAATGACTAAACTGTAAATGTAGAGGAGAGACATGGTGGTTACTGTTGTCATCTCATCCTCACTGGTTAAGACTACCCATCCTCAATATCCACTTGGAACAGTTTGTAGTGTCACATCTATTGTCTGGACATTATAATGACCCATGTTTGTAGTCCTGGACCTCCTGAACATGTTGATGTATATTTGGGAGTAAACAGAGGGTCCAAATCAGCAGAAAGGTGAAAGGAAGGAGGAGTTCTGGAAACTCCCTGAATTATCTTGGGGCTGTTACATATGATATTTAATATATGTTAACAGCTAGTCTTTGTTCTCCACTTCCCCTCTATGATCTATATCTTCCTGGTATGATAGTGTCCTGTCCATCATCACAAATAGCAAGTCAGGTTCCCTGAGCAGGAGGACTGTGTTGAGATACACTCTGGACAAGATGACCATGTAGAGACATGGAATGGTTTATATTGTTCTGCAGAAAATGTTTTAACAATAATCACTGTAACAATCTCTCACACACACACATACACCTGCAAGCACAGGCACAAGCATGCAAACTTGTCCTATTTTTTTTTATTAACAGCTACTGTGTCATTATGTTGATACTTCCCTATAGTTTACACCTACAGCAGTCACACAGACAGAGACACACAGATGACTTAGAGACAGAGATATCACTAGAAGCAGAGACTTAACGTGTAGAGGTCTTGCAGTTGACGTACGCCGCCTCCTGGTGGCCATGTTGGAAGACCACCACATTAATTCTAGAAGCAGAGACTTAATGTATAGTAGACCTACATAGAAAGAAAGACCCAGGTATTGTTAAGATGTCAAAGGGCATCTATGCTGAGCCAGATATGAACTAGAATGTCAAGTTTAACAGAGGTGAGATGGAGGAGAGGATTGTTAATATATCTACGTCCCTGAGAGACGGTGAGACCAGCACCAAGAGAGAAGAGACAGCAGACACTGCTCCTAATAATGGACCAGGAGACCAGCACTCAGGTAACACACAAACACAGACACACACACAAAACATAACAGTCTCTTGTATGTGTCCACAGAGCCTGATAGCTCAGGGAAGAGACCCTTCCTAGTTGCTCCAGTGTGTCTGGGGCTGCTGTGTGTCCTACTAGCTGGGATCATAGGCCTGTCTGTCTACTGTGAGTTTAGGTCCAAGTTCATTGCTTATCACCTAGTTATAGGAGGTGCAGGTTACCTAATAACTGTGTTTATACTTTGTAGATAATAGAGCCATCAACGATTCAGAGGATAAAAGGAACAACTTGTTTCAGAGTTTCTCCCTTTATAAAATCAACGCAACTGAAGAGAGAGACCAGCTACAGACCAGATACAACAACCTGACTGAAGAGAAAGACCAGCTACAGACCAGATACAACAACCTGACTGAAGAGAAAGGCCATATTCAGGCAAAGCTTTTTGTGATAGGTGAGATATAAGCCGTGATAAATTAGAAGTAGATCAACAGTAATAAAATATCAATGGGTTAATGAGTTTAAAGATACTGGCTAAGTTTCTCAATGTTTTCACATTTGCTCTTCAACAGAGCAGCATTGTAAGGAGCGATGGATATACTTTGACTCCAAGTTCTACTTCCTCTCTACTGAGAAGAAAACCTGGAAGCAGAGCAGACAGGACTGTCTGGATAGAGGAGCAGACCTGGTGATCATAAACAGCAGAGAGGAACAGGTGAGAGATAGAGTCGGAGCAAATATCATTTTCCTCAGTACACTAATATGTGTGCAGTATTTTATAAATATCTTAAAATGTGCTATTTTTCTCAACAGACATTTGTCTTCAACCTCCACCTGAGAGCCTGGATTGGTCTAAATGACTCTGTTACTGAGGGGACCTGGAAGTGGGTGGACGGCACCCCACTGACCACAGGGTGAGATATTTACCATTTTACCAGATGATATTGGGATACAAAACAACAATGATAAATTGCATCTAATCATGTTCATCAGAATGACCCATGTTTCTATTCATGTATGTTATTCAATGAGAACTATAGATGTATCACAATAATCAAGTCATATTTTTCGATTAAAATGCCATTATATAATAAATAAATATCATTGTAAATGGCCCATTCTGTATAATGGTATGCTCATCTTTCAGAATGTGTCTTTAAACTGTTAAAACATAGGACTATGTGTATAATTGAGGAGGATGTTTGTACCACAGTGTCTGACTGTCTCTGTGTTGTTTAGGTACTGGGCGGCAGAACAGCCTGATGATTATGAAAGGCAAGAGGACTGTGCTGAAATATACTATGGACAAGGTGATCCTGTAAAGACATGGAATGATTACAAATGTGGCACAAATCATAACTGGATCTGTGAGAAAGAGGTGTAACAATAACCTACTGTAACAAACAGTGTTTCTCTCTCTGTTATTGTTATTATTATGTTGATGGTTGAACACAGTGCTGAATGGTTAAGTGATGATTCCACCTGGTGGTTAAGGTGAGAGATGAACTCACCATAGATGAGAAAAAGTTGTATTACAGAGTTGCCTACGGGCTCTTTTTCAATTAGACCTTCCCCAATTCCTCCTCACATCCTCTCTCTTTGACTCCTTCTCCAAACACATTGAAGAATACAATCCTAGGGGAGGGACCTTGGACCTTCTCCTCTAATAGGGTTGACATAGAAGGAGAGGAGATAGGAGAGGAATCTAGGAAAGACTATTTGAGATAGTGTCAGAGAGAGACAGAGGAGGAAGAAGAAAATTAAGAGAATGAGGAAGAGAAAACAATTATTCTTGTTTAGATTTAGAGGAGAGTATGTAGACATATTGTACTCTGTAAAATTATTCTTCATTATTTTTTATTTATTTATGTCATGTGATTTGCCACAGGCTTATGCTTAGTAAAAAAAAATGTATGTCCAATTATTAACCCTCAATCAATCAAATGTATTTATAAAGCCCTTCTTACATCAGCTGATGTCACAAAGTGCTGTACAGAAACCCAGCCTAAATCCACAAACAGCAAGCAATGCAGGTGTAGAAGCACAGTGGCTAGGAAAAACTCCCTAGAAAGCCCAAAACCTAGGAAGAAACCTTAGAGAGGAACCAGGCTATGTGGGTCAAATAATAATAATCACAGTGGTTGTAGAGGGTGCAACAGGTCAGCACCTCAGGAGTAAATGTCAGTTGATTTTCATAGCCGATCATTCAGAGTAGTATCTCTACCACTCCTGCTGTGTCTAGAGAGTTGAAAACAGCAGGTCAGGGACAGGTAGCACGTCCGGTGAACAGGTCAGGGTTCCATAGCCGCAGGCGGAACAGTTGAAACAGGAGCAGCAGCACAGCATCATGCCAGGTAGTCCTGAGGCATGGTCCTAGGGCTCAGGTCCTAGGGCTCAGGTCCTAGGGCTCAGGTCCTCCAAGAGAGAAAGAAACAGAGAGAATTAGAGAGAGCATACTTAATTTCACACAGGACACCGGATAAGAAAAAAAAATCCAGATATAACAGACTGACCCTAGCTCCCCGACACATAAACTACTGCAGCATAAATACTGGAGACTGAGACATGAGGGGTCAGGAGACACTGTGGCCCCGTCCGACAATACCCCCGGACAGGGCCACACAGGCAGTATATAACCCCGCCTACTTTGTCAAAGCACAGCCCCCACACCACTAGAGGGATATCTCCAACCACCAACTTACCATCCTAATACAAGGATGATTTATTTTATTTTATTAATTTCACCTTTATTTAACCAGGTAGGCAAGTTGAGAACAAGTTCTCATTTACAATTGCGACCTGGCCAAGATAAAGCAAAGCAGTTCGACACATACAACGACACAGAGTTACACATGGAGTAAAACAAACATACAGTCAATAATACAGTATAAACATCAACGTGTGTATAGGTGGCAGGGAAGTCAGGCGCAGGAGAATCAAACTTGGTATAATACCTTAAAAAGACAGCTTCCAAACCATAATACATAATCAAAGAGAAGTGGATACGAGGACCCGACGTGCACCAATACAAACTACAAGATAATGAACAAACAAGCAATCTGACAAGGACATGAGGGGAAACAGAGGCTTAAATACACAACCGGATAATGAATGGGATTGGAACCAGGTGTGTAAGAAGACAAGACAAAACCAATGGAAAATGAAAAATGGATCAATGATGGCTAGAAGACCGGTGACATCGACTGCCGAGCACCGCCCGAACAAGGAGAGGCATCGATTTCGGCAGAAGTCGTGACAGCCGAGTATAGCCCACGGAGATCTCCCCCAAGGCACAACCCAATGGGGGGCGCCAACCCAGACAGGAATATCACATCAGTGACTCAACCCACTCAAGTGACGCACCCCTCCTGGGGATGGCATCGAAGAGCACCAGTACGCCAGTGACTCAGCCCCTGTAATAGGGTTTGAGGCAGAGAATCCCAGTGGAAAGAGGGAAACCGGCCAGGCAGAGACAGCAAGTGCGGTTCGTTGCTCCAGTGCCTTTCCTTTCACCTTCACACGCCTGGGCCAGACTACACTCAATCATAGGACCTACTGAAGAGATGAGTCTTCAATAAAGACTTACAGGTTGAGACCGAGTCTGCATCTCTCACATGGATAGGCAGACCATTCCATAAAAATTGAGCTCTATAGGAGAAAGCCCTGTCTCCAGAAAGCCCTGCCTCCAGAGGAAGCCCATGTAATGCTTTGTAGGTTAGCAGTAAAACCTTGAAATCATCCCTAGCCTTAACAGGAAGCCAGTGTAGAGAGAATAGCACTGGATTTTTGGCAATATTACGTAGATGGAAAAAAGCTATCCTTGAAACAGTCTTGATTTGTTCGTCAAAAGAGAGATCATGGTCCAGAGTATCGAGGTCCTTCCCAGTTTTATTTAAGACAACTGTACAACCATCAAGATTAATTGTCAGATCCAACAGAAGATCTCTTTGTTTCTTGGGACCTAGAACTAGCATCTCTGTTTTGTCCGAGTTTAAAAGTAAAACATTTGCCGCCATCCACTTTCTTATGTCTGAAAGACAGGCTTCCAGGGAGGGCAATTTTGGGGCTTCACCATGTTTCATCAAAATGTACAGCTGTGTGTCATCCGCTTAGCAGTGAAAGTTAACATCTGTCACGACTTCCGTCCCTCTCCTTGTTCGTGCGGCGTTCGGCGGTCGACGTCACCGGCCTTCTAGCCATCGCCGATCTACTTTTCATTTTCCATTTGTTTTGTCTGTCTTACACACCTGCTTTCAATCCCCCAATTACTTGTTCATTTTTTAACCCTCTGTTCCCCCATGTTTGTTTGTGAGTGATTGTTTATTTGTAATACAGTCTGTTATTCTGGGTCAAGGTTTGGCTTTTTCATGAGAGGCTTTTTTACTGCCACTTTTAGTGAGTTTAATACACATCTGGTGGATAGAGAGCCATTTATTATGTTCAACATAGGAGGGCCAAGCACAGGAAGCAGCTCTTTCAGTAGTTTCGGTCAAATAGGGTCCAATATGCAGCTTGAAGGTTTGGAGGCCATGATTATTTTCATCAATGTGTCAATAGATATACAGTGCCTTGCGAAAGTATTCGGCCCCCTTGAACTTTGCGACCTTTTGCCACATTTCAGGCTTCAAACATAAAGATATAAAACTGTATTTTTTTGTGAAGAATCAACAACAAGTGGGACACAATCATGAAGTGGAACGACATTTATTGGATATTTCAAACTTTTTTAACAAAGGCTACGGCCTCCAGAGTGGCACAGTGGTCTAAAGCACTGCATCACAGTGCTAGCTGTGACAGTAGAGCTTCTAGGTTTGAATCCAGGCTCTGTCTCAGCCGCCCGCGACCGGGAAACCCATGGGTCGGCGCACAATTGGCCCAGCGTCATCCGGGTTAGGGGAGAGTATGGACGGTAGATCCTTGTCCCGTCGCGCTCTAGCAACTCCTGTGGCGGGCCGGGTGCAGTGCACGCTGACACAGTCACCAGGTGTATGGTGTTTCCTCAGACAAATATTGGTGCGGCTGGCCTCCGTGTTAAGTGGGCGTTGTGTCAAGAAGCAGATCGGCTTGGTTGGGTTGTAATTTTGGAGGAAGCACGGCTCTCAACCTTTGCCTCTCTCGAGGCCGTACCGAAGTTGCAGCGATAAGACAAGACAACCTACCAATTTGATAGCACGAAATTGGGGAGAAAAAGGGGTTAAAATATATATAAAAAAGAAAATAAGGCCAGCTACAACAACCTGACTAAAGAGAGAGACCAGCTACAGACCAGCTACAACAACCTGACTAAAGAGAGAGACCAGCTACAGACCAGCTACAACAACCTGACTAAAGAAAGAGACCAACTACAGACTGAAAGAGATTTTCTTAGCGGGAGGCTTACCAATTGCAGTGAGTAAACCTCCAGTAACAAATTATCATTCATCCAACTTATCCAGGGTGATAAGTTGAAGGAAATTCATGTTATATTCTTGTAGAACAAACCTGTCCTGAAGGCTGGCAGAAATTTGAATCCAGTTGGTACTTCCTCTCTGAGACGACTGAGAAAACCTGGGAGAAGAGCAGACAGGACTGTCTGGAGAGAGGAGCAGACCTGGTGATCATAAACAGCAATAAGGAACAGGTGAGAGTGAGAAAGAAAGAGATGGGTAGAAATGATCAAACATAAATATATATTAATCTTTCTCAACAGGAGTATCTCTTCAACCTCAAGAAGGCAGTCTGGATTGGCCTGACTGACTCTGTTAAGGAGGGGACCTGGAAATGGGTGGACGGCACCCCACTGACCACAGGATGAGAGATGATAACTAATCTATCAATAAGACATTCAACCTTTTTCTATAGAGGTAATTGTCATTGATGGCAGGCAACAAAGTTAAATATGAAACAAGTCTGTATATTATTTAGAATTCCGATGTTCTGGCCTCCCGGGTGGCGCAGTGGTTAAGGGCGCTGGACTGCAGTGCCAGCTGTGCCATCAGAGACTCTGGGTTCGAGCCCTGCTCTGTCGTAACCGGCCGTGACCGGGAGGGCTTGGTCGGTAGGGATGTCCTTGTCTCAAGGACAGTGCAGTGCGCGCAGTGCGCGCTAACCAAGGTTGCCAGGTGCACGGTGTTTCCTCCGACACATTGGTGTGGCTGGCTTCCGGGTTGGATGTGCGTGGTGTTAAGAAGCAGTGAGGTTTGGTTGGGTTGTGTATCGGAGGACGCATGACTTTCAACCTTTGTCTCTCCCGAGCCCGTACGGGAGTTGTAGCGATGAGACAAGATAGTAGCTACTAAAAACAATTGGATACCACGAAAAAGGGGTAAAATTCACACACACACACAAAAAAGATTTGCGATATTCTAAGTTACTGTTTTTAACCCTGTAGGTACTGGTATTAACCATGATATCTGACTGTTTTTAACCCTGTAGGTACTGGTATTAACCATGATATCTGGCTGTTTTTAACCCTGTAGGTACTGGTATTAACCATGATATCTGACTGTTTTTAACCCTGTAGGTACTGGTATTAACCATGATATTGGACTGTTTTTAACCCTGTAGGTACTGGTATTAACCATGATATCTGACTGTTATTAACCCTGTAGGTACTGGTATTAACCATGATATCTGACTGTTATTAACCCTGTAGGTACTGGTATTAACCATGATATTGGACTGTTTTTAACCCTGTAGGTACTGGTATTAACCATGATATCTGACTGTTTTTAACCCTGTAGGTACTGGTATTAACCATGATATTGGACTGTTTTTAACCCTGTAGGTACTGGTATTAACCATGATATCTGACTGTTTATAACCCTGTAGGTACTGGTATTAACCATGATATCTGACTGTTTAAACCCTGTAGGTACTGGTATGATAAACAGCCTGATAATGCAGGTCCTACTCAGAACGAGGACTGTGCTGAGATACGTAATGACCAGCTTCCTCTAAAGGCATGGAATGACTTGTCATGTGACAGCAAACTCAACTGGATTTGTGAGAAAGCGTTGTAACATCACCATGACAACATACTGCAACACATACAGTAGAAAACAGTGCACACAAATTCCTCCTCCATTCTCTCTCTCAAACCCTCACCCACTCATATATGCATGCAAACATGTTTGTAGTATCATACTAATAATAAAAGGCTGACTCATTTCCTGTTTGTAGATTCTTGTGTTCCAGAAGATATGTTTGACACATCAGAGTCAACATGAAGTTAGTACATTTGACTTTGTTCACACTCTGCATCGCATGCACTTCATCAATCCAATTCAAATATATTCTTCTTACTTACTACAGATAATTACATGCTCCAATTTAGACCCAGTGGAAACATTCTCAACAGTACCATTCACTCATTGCATACATTGTATAGGAGTTGACTGTAGAGATGTCAAGGTATCAAAGGATGTTACTTAATAATCTTTGACAGTCAGTCTTTGATGTGAAGTTACATATACGTACAATATCAAATGCTCATATTTGATGTTGTTCCCCTACATGGGCCCCAAAAGAGGGAAGCGAAGTGGATATTTTCAGTGGTTCAACCAGCTGTCACTCAAAGACTCCTCAACCAATCAGGTTCATTAAAGAGAAGAGGGCTGCGGCCATTTCCCCACTATGATCTAAATATTCCTGGTATGATTGTGTCCTGTCCATCATCACAAATAGCAAGTCCCATTCCCTGGACAGGAGGACTGTGTTGAGATATACTCTGGACAAAACGACCATGGTGAGACATCCTTAGATCTTAATCGGGAAGAACTATTGCATATCAGAGAGACGTCAACTTACCAGCACTCCAACCAGGAATACGACGTTCCCAAAGCAGATCCTTTGTCTGCACCTGACCATATGATTCCAGAACTGATTCCAGAGGCCGACCCAAAACAACGCCGTCGGAGGTGAGGGTGCCGGAGAGGTCTTCTAGTGAGGCTTCGGATGTCTGCACCACCCACTGCTTCCGAGTATATTACTCGGTAATGTCTAGTCCCTACTTAACAAAGTCGACGAAAATAGGGCAAGAGTTGCTTTCCAAAGAGATATCCGGGATTGTAACATACTCTGTTTCACGGAGACATGGCTAGCTGTGGACATGCTTTTGGAGTCCGTATAGCCAACGGGATTTTCAGGGCATCGCGCCTACAGGAACAAACATATCTCTAGTAAGAAGAAGGTCGGGGGTGTATGTTTCATGACTAACGACTCATGGTGTAATTGTAACAACATACAAGATCTCAAGTCCTTTTTTTCACCTGACTTAGAATTTCACACAATCAAATGTATTACCTCCCAAGAGAACTTGCTTGGGTTATCGTCACAGCCGTGTATATCCCCCACGAAAGCAGATACCAAAAAGGGCATCAAGGAACTTCACTAGACTTGCTAAATATGCTAAATATATACTGAGGCTGCATTTATTGTAGCTGGGGAGTTTAACAAAGAAAATCAGAGAACAAGGCTACCTAAATTCTATCAGGATATCGATTGCAGTACACGAGCGAGTAACACTCGACCACCGCTACTCTAACTTACTCAATGCATACAAGGTCCTCCTCCGCCCTCCTTTTGGTAAATCTGGCCATGACCCCATCTTTTCGCTCTCCTCCTATAGGCAGAAACTAAAACAGGAAGTCCCCATGCTTAGGTCTATCTAACGCTGGTCTGACCAATCTGATTCCACACTTCAAGATTGCTTCGATCACATGGATTGGTATATGTTCCGGGTAGCCTCAGACAATAACATTAAGGTACATGCTGACTCAGTGAGTGAGTTTATAAGGAAGTGTATAGGAGATGTACCCTCTATAACTATTAAAACCATCTCTAACCAAAAACCGTGGATTGATGGCAGAATTTGCGCAAAATTGAAACCACCTACCAATCAGTAACATAATGGTGAACATAAACACAATATTGATGCGGTGGAGGGAATCAGTTACATAATGGTGGATAGGAACACAAATGTAATGGGGTGGAGGGAATCAGTTACATAATGGTGGATAGGAACACAAATGTAATGGGGTGGAGGGAATCGGTAACATAATGGTGGATAGGAACACAAATGTAATGGGGTGGAGGGAATCAGTTACATAATGGTGAATATAAACACAATATTGATGGGGTGGAGGGAATCAGTTACATAATGGTGAATATAAACACAATATTGATGGGGTGGAGGGAATCAGTTACATAATGGTGAATAGGAACACAAATGTAATGGGGTGGAGGGAATCGGTAACATAATGGTGGATAGGAACACAAATGTAATGGGGTGGAGGGAATCGGTAACATAATGGTGGATTTATAATAACACAGTGCACATACCTACAAATGTCAACAAATCACACATTACCATTAGATTCAATCTCAACAAACTACTTTACAATTTCCAGAAGTACAGTTTTGATCTTAATCTGAGCAAGCAATGCTGGTTAAATGTTTTTAACAGGATCATTAGAACGGAAAGAGGTAAAGTTACTTTGGTTCCTGATACCTTCTCATTGGACATCGGTGGAAGGTAGTAGTATAACGCTGAATATGAATTTATTAACTTATATCAACTTACTTTAACTTTTGAAATCATCATGACAAACTAACCATGATTCAGATGACCATCCATCCCATGCTAGATTACGGAGACATAATTTATAGATCGGCAGGTAAGGGTGCTCTCGAGCGGCTAGATGTTCTTTACCATTCGGCTATCAGATTTGCCACCAATGTTCCTTAGGACACGTCAAGGTACTCTATACTCCTCTGTAAGCTGGTCATCTCTGTATACGCATCGCAAGACCCACTGGTTGATGCTTATTTATAAAACCCTCTTAGGCCTCACTCCCCCCTATCTGAGATATCTACTGCAGCCACCATCCTCCACATACAACACCCGTTCTGCCAGTCAATTTCTGTTAAAGGTCCCCAAAGCACACACATCCCTGGGTCACTCGTATTTTCAGTTCGCTGCAGCTAGCGATTGGAACAAGCTGCAACAAACACTCAAACTGGACAGTTTTATCTCAATCTCTTCAAAGACTCAATCATGGACACTCTTACTGATTGTTGAGGCTGCTTTGTGTGATGTATTGTCTCTACCTTCTGCCCTTTGTGCTGTTGTCTGTGCCCAATAATGTTTGTACCATATTTTGTGCTGCTACCATGTTGTGTTGCTACCATGCTGTGTTGTCATGTGTTGCTGCCTAGCTATGTTGTTGTGTTATGTCTCTCTTTATGTAGTGTTGTCTTTCTTGTCGTGATTTGTGTTTTTTCCTATATTTATATATATTTTTGTTTTCCCCAGCTCCCATTCCCGCATGAGGCATTTTGCCTTTTGGTAGGTCATCACTGTAAATAAGAATGTTTTTAACTGACTTGTCTAGTTAAGTAAAGATTAATGAAAAAATGAAAATATATAAATGATCAAAGAGGACAACACTAACTATTATGGGTCAAACTGGTTATAACTGGATCATTACAACGGAAAGAAGGACAGTTCAGATGTATTTATGGTACATTAGTTGGGGTTGTGGAATGATCAGTGATATACAGAAAATATTAACAAAAGAGTATTAAGTAGCCTGTATCTTATGCTCCGTAAAATAATATTTACACGACTCTCCCCTTGTCTGTCAAAAAATGTGCAGACCCTCCCAATATTAAAATTAACTAAACAAATGTATTACCACCACAAATTGGAATAACTAGAAATATGTTGAAAAACATATTGCTTCAACTTGTTTTATTAATTTTAATATTGGGAGGGTCTGTGCATTTTTTGACAGTAGAAGGGGAGGGTCACGTGTACATATTTTTTTTACGTTGTGGAAGGGGGTGATTTCATTTTTATGACGGCAAGTCAGTTATATATATATATATAATTATATATATATTTTTCTGTACTTTCTTATATCTGACGCCTTGGTCTGTAAGGATCAGACCAAGGCGCAGCGTGAGTAAAGTTCCACACAATTTTAATAAATCGAAACTCACTGAACAAAACAACAACCAAATGAAACGTGAAGCTACTGATGTGCACTAAGGCAACTATACATAGACAAGATCCCACAACGCAAATAAGGAAAATGCTACCTAAATATGATCCCAATCAGAGACAATGTTAAACAGCTGTCTCTGATTGGGAACCATATCAGGCCAACATAGACATACAAAAACCCCTAGACCTACAACAACCCTAGACATACAAAAACTAGAGTACCCACCCTAGTCACACCCTGACCTAACCAAAATATATAGAAAAACAGAGATAAAGGTCAGGGCGTGACAATATCTTGGACAGACACTTCCAAACCTTTTTCCATTAGATGTCATTTTTATTTAAATGTTTTGCCATTTATGAATGTGTTATTCAATGTGTTTCTGTGGACTATAGTAGTACAGTTCCAAATCAAATAGCTACAAATAACTGCAGTATGTTAGCTTAGTACCCCCCTCCCCCCATTGTCAAAGCAACAGTTGTCAAAGTGGATAGACAGTAGGTTGTATGATTGTTCACTGCCTCCCTGTGGCATCTGTTGTCTCTGTTAGTGAAATGAAAAGATTCTCGATTACTGAACCCCGGCCCCTCTCTCCTCCCACCCCTCTCACAACATTGACAAGGTTCCAAGCTGACTACATTGCAAACACCTGACAGAACTCACAACTCCTGGATAGGTGTTTAACATATCAGTTAACCAAATCATATGGTATAGCAATCTGATGCTCATTTGTTGATGCGTTGAACTCAACTGCAATATAGTTGGCCTGGAACGAGACAGCTCTCTCCTCCTTATGGTTGATAGATTGAGCTCTGACCTACAGAAAACATCTAACCCTGCTACTGATCTCCCTCCCTCCCTCCCTCCCTAATCTTTCTTTGAATCTAAATATCTTTGTAGCCACTTCTAATTATATCTGAGAACAAACACATTTACTTCAAGTGAGCTGACATTGATATCTTTATAGCAGATGTACAGGCAGTGTCACGACTTCCGCCGAAGTCGGTCCATCTCCTTGTTCGGGCGGCGTTCGGCTGTCGACGTCGCCGATCCACTTTTCATTTTCCATTTGTTTTGTCTTTGTTTTACACACCTGGTTTCAATTCCCCAATTACGTGTTCACTGTTTAACCCTCTGTTTTCCCCATGGTTTGTGTGCGTATTTGTTTTGTGTATTTCGGTTCCTTTGTGTGGGCTTGGTATATCTACATGTATTTGGTAATGATGAGTAAAGTTACTTTTATTACTCATCTCTGTCCTGCTCCTGACTCCTCTGCACCAGCTACACCCAGACCCTTACAGGTGGTGGATAAATAGGACAGGAGATGTCATATTGCTGAATGCTTTTCTTTATTGGTTTTAACAAAAGCTGCAATGCACATGACAACAAATACCAATTCACTGGCAGAGGACATTTTAACAATCTAACAAACAATGTGTTTATTACAGGACTGGTCTGACAATCTGAAAGTTGGGAAAGTACTGCTTTTATTACTGAATATTTCCTCAATTTTTAGGCGGGAGCGATGATGGATGGGGATGCTGGGGGTTGAAATAAAATCTGCAAGTCATATTTGACTGAAAGCAGAAGAACCATGTTGCTGGTTTGATTTTATTCTCCTTGGAGTGTTTTATTAACCATCTGGCATTTCAGGTCACTCTTTCCTTTCTTAGTACTCTGCAGTTTGTAGACGACGTCACACCAGAGGTCTTTCTTGTCTGTTCTCCTCATCACCTTGGTGATTTTGAACACCTCGAGGGGGGAATCAGCACTTCTTTCTCATGTGGCAGCTGAGAGTACTTCCCCAGTGGGGCACCAAAGTAGGTAGCGATATCAAAACAGGATTTAGTTCCAAAGCCTTTAGCAATTTTCTGGTCTAAAGAGCTCGAGGTGAACTGTCCAAATCGCATTGTAGTTTTTCGGTCAGAGAAGAAAGTCACATTGGTTCCTCGGTAGGTATGGAAATGCTTTTTAATAAAGCGTTTCCAAAAATTGTTGTTCAGGATTCGTAAGGCATTGGTCAGAAGGAAGTGCAGGGAGTGGTACTGGAATGTTGTGGTGTAGCTCTTCTTTTGGGTACGAGTGGCGTTGTTGAATGACTTGTAAACGTTGGCTGTTGCATTCACATACACCTGGATTGCCAAGGAATAGTGTTTAGACAGTTTTCCTTTTTCTTCGTAATGGTCCTCAGCAGCGGTCCAAGCCTGGTTGAAATCTTCGTTCTCTCCTCTCTCTTTTGGCAGGTAATAGTCATGCACTTTCCCGAGCATCTTCTCCTCACAGCCCTTGTAGGAGTCTGGAGCCATGTCTAAGGTGAAGTTGGATTTGGATCATGCAGAGGGAGACTGACCTTCAGTGAATGGAGAGAGAAATAGAGAAACAGGTGTGAAACAAGAAAATGCAGATAATATTATTATGAGAGACAGCTGTAAGTCTGTTAGTTATTTATTTAGAGTTTAAGACGTTGGGGTGGGTGGGAGGTGCTGAGTTGACATAGAATTGTTTTAAGATGGTCATACTATGGATCATTTAGCTATTTGATTTTGAATTTAAGACCCCTTTAGGTCTCAAAAAATATAATAAATAGTAATATGATGAAGGAATGTTGGCCTTTCCTTCTAATCCTAAAGAAACACATTGGATAACACATTCATCAATGGCAGAAAGCACAGTCAAAAAATGAATCCGGAAAAACAAGCTTTTGAAGTGTCGGTCCTAAAGCTAGGAGATATAAGAAAACTCAGGAAATGTGTATATATTTATTTACACATATATAACGCCTTTTTGGGGTAGGCACAAAACTACCTTCATACTTCGATTCATTTTTTAAACCGGTATCTGTTACTTTCAGACAAGTCCCTTGACACTTAACTTTGTCCACACTAAAATTGTGCCTGTTATTTTGCTATTTCACTCTCTCTCAAAATAGTGTAGCATCTTACCATCTTGGAGTCCACACCCAAAATTCAAGACTGGACTAAATACATCAGAGTAAAGGTTAGGTTCTTGTATCTTGCCATGGTGTCAAAATGTATTGGTCCAATGGCAACTTGTAATGGAGATTAATTGTCTTTTAAGATACAGAATCAGTATTCAAATGTTAAACTTTCAGGGGGCCTTTTAATACCAGTGCTCTTGTGGTTACTTTCACAATACCGCCTCTCATGCTGAGAACAGGCACAAGTACCCCTCAAACACCATAGCACAGTAAACGCACACACGCACACACACGCACGCACACACACCAAATGACTTATGAGAATGGTTTGTTCACACTTCTTCCATGCTGATCTATGTGTGAACATGACCAACACCAGCAACAACACTGCTGATACTGAGAAAAGGTTCCCATAGTAACAGTACAGAAAGACCCTTCAACCTCATCATCATCCTTCTCCTCTAATCAGGGACTGATTCAGGTCTAGAATACTAATTGCCAATATACCACTAATAAATCAATCACCCAGAATAATGGAAAGCAGCACTAAAGTGAAGATTGAGGCCCCCAGTCCAGGGTTTCCCAACCCTCTCCTCAGGGACCATCAGACATTTCACATTTTGGTTCTAGCACTTAACTGGCACACCTGATTCAGTCTACTAACCATCAACCCCTTGACTAATTGATGCAGGTGTGCCTGTCTGGTGAACCCAGTGGACAGGGTTGGGAAGTACTGCAACTACTGTACAGTGTAGTATGGAACCCTGGTCCTGGAGTGCTGCAGGCACTTCCCATTTTTTCATTTAACCGACCTGGAAGACCAGGTGTGTTGAATTTAGGCAATCACTGAACTGATCAGTTAGCTAAGTAGCTCAGTATGGTCTGTAGTTGTGACAAAATCCTGCAGTACCTGCAGCAATCCAGAAATACGTTTTTCCAGAGTTTTGTCTGCCAATCCTTCCTTTGGCTGGTGGAGTTAAATTACTGCCCTCTTCTGGCTGCTGTGCAGAATTAACCATGTCTTTTACCTAAAGCAGGGTTTCCCAAACTCAGCCCACGGGCCCCAAAGGGTGGTTTTGTCCTCTACACAGCTGGTTCAACTAATCATTAAGCTTTGATAATTTGAAACAGCTGTGTAGAGTTCAGCCAAACAACTTAAAGTGCACTCCTTTGGGTCCAGAGGACTGAGTTTGGGAAACACTGCACTAAAGGCATCTGGGTACATCAGTGTGTGTTTGGTTTTCAGTGGTCTCTCCTGCCAGTGACCATGGTATGATTTAGACAGTATCCCAAAATTCAAATTCTGCTGGTTATGGATGTTTCCATTCCTTTGTTATGACTGAGATGTGAGAGACCTGGTAGGTTGACAGAGTTCCATCACATTGCATTCATATGGTGAGGTCTTTCAGATCTGTGGTGGTAACAAAAGGAAAGGAGACAGGGAAAGGAAGGTAGCAGGTTGAGACTGTTTGGATGAGACCTTAGTGATTGTGAACATAATTGATGAATGTGTCAAGTTTATGCTGAGTCCAGCCACTGTATAGACAGCACATAATCCAACAGCCATAACTGTGTAGAGCGATGTGAGTTTGCACAGATCAATAGAAAATCAAATCGTATTGGTCACATACGTGTTTTGCAGATGTGATTGTGGGTGTAGCGAAATGCTTGTGTTTCTAGCTCCAACAGTGCAGTAGTATCTAACAAGTAATATCTAACAATTTCACAACAATACACACAAATCTAAAGTAAAGGAATGGACTTAAGAATATATACATTTTTGGATGAGCTATGTCAGAGCAGCATGGACTAAGATACAGTATATACATATGAGATGAGTAATGCAAGATATGTAAACATTATTAAAGTGAGGTCACATTCTAACGCACGCACACAGGGAGGCAACACCACATGGCTTCTGAGAATTGTTTGTTCACACTTCTTTCATAGTGATCTACGTGTGAACATGACCAACACCACTGCTGATAATAAATAAAGGAACAGTACAGAAAGACCCTTAAACCTCATCATCATCCTTCTCCTCTAATCAGGGACTGAGTCAGGTCTGGAATAATATTAGCCAATATACCACTAATACATTAATCACCCAGAATAATGGAAAACAGCACTAAAGTGAAGATTGATGTCTCCAGTCCAGGGTTTCCCAACCCTCTCATCAGGGACCACCATACATTTCACATTTTAGTTTTAGTCCTAATCTGACACACCTGATTCAGTCTACTAACCATCAACCCCTTGACTAATTGAGGAAGATGTGCCTGTCTGGTGGTCCCTAAGGAGAGGGTTTGAAAGTACTGCACCTACAGTGTAGTATGGAACCCTGGTCCTGGAGTGCCGCAGGAACTCTACTTATTGTGGTTGATAGATTGAGCAGTACAGGGCTCTGACCTCACAGACATATGAAACTACTGACCCTGCTACTGCTCTCCATCAAGTTTATTTCAAAGCCATTAATAAGTGTCATTTATTTATATGATTATTTCTTCATCTTTGTCAAACTTTTAATTTTTGTTTAAATATAAATATCTTTGTAGCCTTTTCTAACTATAAAACTGAGAACAAACCCATTTTCTTCAAGTGAGCTGAAATTGATATCTTTATAACAGATGTACAGGAAGTGGATAAATAGGACAGGCAATGTCATATTGCTGAATGCTTTTATTTATTGGTTTTAACAAAAGCTGCAGTGCACACACGCCAATTCACTGGCAGAAGAAATGTTAACAATCTAACAAACAATGTATGTAACAATTAGAACAGGACAGATCTGACAATCAGAAAGTTGGGAAAGTTCTGCTAATGTTTTATTACTGAATATTTTCTGCATTTGTGGGAGGGAGCAACAATGGATGGGGAAACCAAGGGTTACAATATAATCTACAATACAACACAAAATGTCATATTTTGACAGCATGCAGATAAGCTGTGTTGCTGGTTTGATTTTATTCTCTTTGGTATGTTTTATTAACCATCTGGCATTTCAGGTCACTTTTTCCTTTCTTAATACTCTGCAGTTTGTAAACTCTCTTGCTAAGTAGAGGCACAAGTACCCCTCAAACACCATAGCACAGTACACACACACCCACACAGGCAGGAAACACCACATGGCTTCTGAGAATGGTTTGTTCACAGTTCTTTCATACTGATCTATTTGTGGACATGACCAGCACCAGCAACACCACTGCTGATACTGAGAAAAGGTTTCCCATAGTAACAGTACAGAAAGACCCTTAAACCTCATCATCATCCTTCTCCTCTAATCAGGGACTGATTCAGGTCTAGAATACTAATAGCCAATATACCACTTTAATCAATCACCCAGAATAATGGAAAGCAGCACTAAAGTGAAGATTGAGGGCCCCAGTCCAGGGTTTCCCAACCCTCTCCTCAGGGACCATCAGACATTTCACATTTTGGTTTTAGCACTTAACTGGCACACCTGATTCAGTCTACTAACCATCAAACTCTGTAGTGCATCAAATTAATGCAGGTGTGCCTGTCTGGTGAACCCAGTGGAGAGGGTTGGAAAGTACTGCACCTACAGTGTAGTAGAAAACCCTGGTCCTGGAGTGCTGCAGAAAGAGGTTTGTCTAGTTAGAGCTTAGTCTGCCAATCATTCCTTTAGCTTGTGGAGTTAAATAGTGCCCTCTTCTGGCTGTTGTGCAGAATGAGCTGTGTCAAGTAACTAAAGGCCTCTGGGTAAATTAGTGTGTGTTTGGTTTTCAGTGGTCCTAATCTGACACACCTGATTCATTCTACTAACCATCAAACCCTTTACTAATTGATGCAGGTGTGCCTGTCTGGTGAACCTAGAGAAGAGGGTTGGGAAGTTCTGCACCTTTTAGGCAACCGTGGTCCTGGAGGGGCCCAGGCAAATCATGTTTTGAATTTAACTGACCTGGAAGACCAGTTGTGTTGAATTTAGGCAATCACAGAACTGACCCCTACTGTGTGAGACTGGATTTGAATAACCCTAGTCTGAGCTTTCTCTGTCAATCATGCCTTTAGCTGGTTAAGTGAAATGCTTCCCTCTTCTGGTAACTGTGAACAATGCTCCATGTCACTGCAGCCTACCTAAACTGAAGGATCTGTCAACCATCTATTTAAAACCTTTGTTCCCCCAGAATCCAACTTCTAAATAAGTGTGTGGCCCATTTGCAGGTGTGAGACAGTCATATGAATATGAAAACACCTTTATCAGATCAATTAATAAAACGTCAATGACTAAAATATGCCCTTGATTATTGTACTATTTGATGTTCCTGGTCAACCACCTAGACCGTGTCTGACATCTGTCTTGACTACTACTGACTATAACTACTGTGTTCTGATGAATACAGAGAGCCCTGTTTAACGGTTTTCTCTTTAATGAATACCATACTATATGCTATTTAGAATGGAGCCTGGTGAGCCGGCTGGATCTCTTACATTAATATTACGCTACATGGTTATCTGTCTGGTTATTACTACGCTATTTACAATGTAGTCTAGATAAAATGTGTGCAATAAGCAACAAATAGTATGGGTGAGCCTAGTACAGCATGCTAATGAGAATGTGTCTTCTACAGTCTATCCACTTATCTTATTATCAGCTAATTATAATCTGGGTCTGAAGTGACAATTTTCTTCCTCAATAGCATGTAGTGAATTACACTAGATTAAGAATCTTAATTGCTATATTGTAATTATTTCGCCACTATATTCTATTTATTGCCTTCCCTCATCCTACCTCATTTGCAAACACTGTATATAGACTTTTTCTATTGTATTATTGACTGTATGTTTGTTTATTCCATGTGTAACTCTGTGTTGTTGTTTGTGTTGTACTGCTTTGCTTTATCTTGGCCAGGTCACAGTTGTAAATGAGAACTTGTTCTCTACTAGCCTACCTGGTTAAATAAAGGATAAATAAAAAATAAAAATAAACATTAAAAGGCTGAAATGAATGACTCAATAGTAGACATTTCACATAGTATAAAACATTGTATTTTCTCATATCCATCAGCCTACTAGTTAGTATGGGGAGTCGGACATGGCCAGTGTGTTTAGTCTCATGGTAGAATCACATACCAGACTAGTGTTATCAACGTGTGTCGGTTATGCTTGACTGAGTCTCTCAAACCAGTTTTGTCAGATGAACAATGTGCTTAATGAAACCGACAGAATTTCCCTCCCATGAAAAGGCTGCATGGTGTTTAGGATTGTTACTGTAACTGTATCATTCATCTATGTTTTGTGTCCTCCTCCCACTCTCTCTGCTGGTTGTGATTGGTTGATTGAGCAGAACGGAGCTCAGGGGCTGATCTAGGATCCCTTGTCCCTATTACTTTATTCATTATGATCTAAAAGGTCAAACTGATCCTAGATCAGCACTCATACTTTGAGAGGCGTACGGCCATTGACCTCAAAAACACAGGAAACGACTAACCCTTCTCAGTGCTCTCTCACCCAACCCTCTCACTCAGCCTCAGAGAGCCCTGTTTAAAAGGTTTTCTCTATGTGAAGGAGAGTCAGACCAAAATGCGGCGTGGCTATTGCGATCCATGTTTAATGAAACAAAGTAAACACGAATCAAATACAAAAACAATAAACATACCACGAAAACCAAAACAGCCTAATTCTGGTGCAAAGCAACACAGAGACAGTAACAAGGACAATCACCCACAAAACCCAACACCAAACAGGCTACCTAAATATGGTTCCCAATCAGAGACAATGACGAACACCTGCCTCTGATTGAGGACCATATCAGGCCAAACATAGAACTAGACAAACATTACATTTACATTACATTTAAGTCATTTAGCAGACGCTCTTATCCAGAGCGACTTACAAATTGGTGCTTTCACCTTAAGACATCCAGTGGAACAGCCACTTTACAATAGTGCATCTAGGTCTTTTAAGGGGGGTGAGAAGGATTACTTTATCCTATCCTAGGTATTCCTTAAAGAGGTGGGGTTTCAGGTGTCTCCGGAAGGTGGTGATTGACTCCGCTGTCCTGGCGTCGTGAGGGAGTTTGTTCCACCATTGGGGGGCCAGAGCAGCGAACAGTTTTGACTGGGCTGAGCGGGAACTGTACTTCCTCAGTGGTAGGGAGGCGAGCAGGCCAGAGGTGGATGAACGCAGTGCCCTTGTTTGGGTGTAGGGCCTGATCAGAGCCTGGAGGTACTGAGGTGCCGTTCCCCTCACAGCTCCGTAGGCAAGCACCATGGTCTTGTAGCGGATGCGAGCTTCAACTGGAAGCCAGTGGAGAGAGCGGAGGAGCGGGGTGACGTGAGAGAACTTGGGAAGGTTGAACACCAGACGGGCTGCGGCGTTCTGGATGAGTTGTAGGGGTTTAATGGCACAGGCAGGGAGCCCAGCCAACAGCGAGTTGCAGTAATCCAGACGGGAGATGACAAGTGCCTGGATTAGGACCTGCGCCGCTTCCTGTGTGAGGCAGGGTCGTACTCTGCGGATGTTGTAGAGCATGAACCTACAGGAACGGGCCACCGCCTTGATGTTATTTGAGAACGACAGGGTGTTGTCCAGGATCACGCCAAGGTTCTTAGCGCTCTGGGACGAGGACACAATGGAGTTGTCAACCGTGATGGCGAGATCATGGAACGGGCAGTCCTTCCCCGGGAGGAAGAGCAGCTCCATCTTGCCGAGGTTCAGCTTGAGGTGATGATCCGTCATCCACAGTGATATGTCTGCCAGACATGCAGAGATGCGATTCGCCACCTGGTCGTCAGAAGGGGGAAAGGAGAAGATTAATTGTGTGTCGTCTGCATAGCAATGATAGGAGAGACCATGTGAGGTTATGACAGAGCCAAGTGACTTGGTGTATAGCGAGAATAGGAGAGGGCCTAGAACAGAGCCCTGGGGGACACCAGTGGTGAGAGCACGTGGTGAGGAGACGGATTCTCGCCACGCCACCTGGTAGGAGCGACCTGTCAGGTAGGACGCAATCCAACCGTGGGCCGCGCCGGAGATGCCTAACTCGGAGAGGGTGGAGAGGAGGATCTGATGGTTCACAGTATCGAAGGCAGCCGATAGGTCTAGAAGGATGAGAGCAGAGGAGAGAGAGTTAGCTTTAGCAGTGCGGAGCGCCTCCGTGATACAGAGAAGAGCAGTCTCAGTTGAATGACTAGTCTTGAAACCTGACTGATTTGGATCAAGAAGGTCATTCTGAGAGAGATAGCGGGAGAGCTGGCCAAGGACGGCACGTTCAAGAGTTTTGGAGAGAAAAGAAAGAAGGGATACTGGTCTGTAGTTGTTGACATCGGAGGGATCGAGTGTAGGTTTTTTCAGAAGGGGTGCAGCTCTCGCTCTCTTGAAGACGGGAGGGACGTAGCCAGCGGTCAGGGATGAGTTGATGAGCGAGGTGAGGTAAGGGAGAAGGTCACCGGAGATGGTCTGGAGAAGAGAGGAGGGGATAGGGTCAAGCGGGCAGGTTGTTGGGCGGCCGGCCGTCACAAGAGGCGAGATGTCATCTGGAGAGAGAGGGGAGAAAGAGGTCAGAGCACAGGGTAGGGCAGTGTGAGCAGAACCAGCGGTGTCGTTTGACTTAGCAAACGAGGATCGGATGTCGTCGACTTTCTTTTCAAAATGGTTGACGAAGTCATCTGCAGAGAGGGAGGAGGGCGGGGGGGGGAGGAGGATTCAAGAGGGAGGAGAAGGTGGCAAAGAGCTTCCTAGGGTTAGAGGCAGATGCTTGGAATTTAGAGTGGTAGAAAGTGGCTTTAGCAGCAGAGACAGAGGAGGAAAATGTAGAGAGGAGGGAGTGAAAGGATGCCAGGTCCGCAGGGAGGCGAGTTTTCCTCCATTTCCGCTCGGCTGCCCGGAGCCCTGTTCTGTGAGCTCGCAATGAGTCGTCGAGCCACGGAGCGGGAGGGGAGGACCGAGCCGGCCTGGAGGATAGGGGACATAGAGAGTCAAAGGATGCAGAAAGGGAGGAGAGGAGGGTTGAGGAGGCAGAATCAGGAGATAGGTTGGAGAAGGTTTGAGCAGAGGGAAGAGATGATAGGATGGAAGAGGAGAGAGAAGCGGGGGAGAGAGAGCGAAGGTTGGGACGGCGCGATACCATCCGAGTAGGGGCAGTGTGGGAAGTGTTGGATGAGAGCGAGAGGGAAAAGGATACAAGGTAGTGGTCGGAGACTTGGAGGGGAGTTGCAATGAGGTTAGTGGAGGAACAGCATCTAGTAAAGATGAGGTCGAGCGTATTGCCTGCCTTGTGAGTAGGGGGAAGGTGAGAGGGTGAGGTCAAAAGAGGAGAGGAGTGGAAAGAAGGAGGCAGAGAGGAATGAGTCAAAGGTAGACGTGGGGAGGTTAAAGTCGCCCAGAACTGTGAGAGGTGAGCCGTCCTCAGGAAAGGAGCTTATCAAGGCATCAAGCTCATTGATGAACTCTCCGAGGGAACCTGGAGGGCGATAAATGATAAGGATGTTAAGCTTGAAAGGGCTGGTAACTGTGACAGCATGGAATTCAAAGGAGGCGATAGACAGATGGGTAAGGGGAGAAAGAGAGAATGACCACTTGGGAGAGATGAGGATCCCGGTGCCACCACCCCGCTGACCAGAAGCTCTCGGGGTGTGCGAGAGCACGTGGGCGGACGAAGAGAGAGCAGTAGGAGTAGCGGTGTTGTCTGTGGTGATCCATGTTTCCGTCAGAGCCAAGAAGTCGAGGGACTGGAGGGGGCATAGGCTGAGATGAACTCTGCCTTGTTGGCCGCAGATCGGCAGTTCCAGAGGCTACCGGAGACCTGGAACTCCACGTGGGTCGTGCGCGCTGGGACCACCAGATTAGGGTGGCCGCGGCCATGCGGTGTGGAGCGTTTGTATGGTCTGTGCAGAGAGGAGAGAACAGGGATAGACAGACACATAGTTGACAGGCTAGAGAAGAGGCTACGCTAATGCAGAGGAGATTGGAATGACAAGTGAACTACACGTCTCGAATGTTCAGAAAGTTAAGCTTACGTAGCAAGAATCTAATTGACTAAAATGATTAAAATGATACAGTACTGCTGAGGTAGGGTAGCTGCGTTGTTGACACTACCCTAATCAAGTCGTTCCGTTGAGTGTGAAGTTTCTACAATGCTGCTTTTCGGGGGCAAGCTGGCTAGCTAGCAGTGTTGGTTACGTTACGTTGCGTTAGGAGAACGACAATAGCTGGCTAGCTAACCTAGAAAATCGCTCTAGACTACACAATTATCTTTGAAACAAAGACGGCTATGTAGCTAGCTATGTAGCTAGCTACGATCAAACAAATCACACCGTTGGGACTGTAATGAAATGAAATGAAAATATGATACTACCTGTGGAGCGAAGCGGAATGCGACCGGAATGCGAAAGTTCTATTCAGTAGACGTTGGCTGGCTATTGGCTAGCTAGGAGTGTCTCCTACGTTAAGGACGACAAAATAGCTGGCTAGCTAACCTCGGTAAATTAAGATAATCACTCTAAGACTACACACTCTAACTACACAATTATCTTGGATACGAAGACAGCAAAGACAACTATGTAGCTAGCTAACACTACACTAATCAAGTCGTTCAGTTGAGTGTGATAGTTACTACAGTGCTACGGTAGACGGTGAACGTGTTGGGCAGATAGGAGACGACGAAATACGATAATTACGCAATTATCTTTGATACAACGACGACTATGTAGCTAGCTAAGAAGAAATTGCTAAGATTAGACAAATCAGACCGTTGTACTATAATGTACTACAAACTAGACATGTAACATAGAATGCCCACTCAGCTCACACCCTGACCAACCAAAACATAGAAACATACAAAGCAAACTATGGTCAGGGTGTGACACCCTCCAAGTTTTATTTTCTCCTCACTCTTGTTATTCTTACAACCCGTTACGAACTGACCTTAGGTTCAATTGAGTCAGTTTGTCTGATATAATTCATTATAGATTAGACATGATGGGACACGTGCAATCCTGTCAAGACTTGCATAGTGTGAAAGGTAATAAAACTGTAGGATTTTGTATACCATGTAATGTGAAGGAAGCTTTAAGACAGTACTAACGTGTCATTTCTTTGTACAGCCATTAGGCATGACAGTCAAGAATATGAGGTGATTTTAAGGATTTGCAATCATTGCAGGTTAAATCAAGCCTTAACAGGGCTTGCAGTGAAGGTGGAATACATTGCAGACGTTGCATTGCATCAATCAAGCGTTGTGTGCCAGGTCATCGACATCACTGTAGGGCATCAGATTGCTAAATGATGTGGTTAGTTGATATGTTAAAGACCTATACAGGTGTGAGATTAGGCAATGTAGCTGACCTGGGACAAGGCCAGGATCTCTACACTGTGAAGCTGGGGCAGCTGTTGTGTCAGATCAGGCTACTTCTCATTGTTAGAGGTGGTGGTAATGATCAGTAATATACAGTAGTTATCAACATAATATAGATTATTATGTAGCCTGTATCTGATGCTCTGATAATGTTTGATTCTCCTCCACTCAAAATCTATTTGCAATTCAGATCAGTGTCTGTTCCCTTGCTCTTTAGTGTGTAGACGACTTCACACAACAGGTTATTCACTGGTGACTTTGTCTGGATTTTGGTGACTTCAAAAATCTCATATGGCAGAATTAAAACTTCTCTCTCTTCAGGAAAGGCTGAGTAAGAAGTTAGCTCAGCGCCAAAGCAAGTGTGGATCTCAAAGCAAGACACATTCCCAAAATTGGTTAAGTCGGATCTTAAAGGGCTTGTGGCGAAGGTGCCAAAACGGATCTCGTGGTTGAGAACACTCTGATCAAACTTCTTGTTGGTTCTGTGAAAGGTTTCCTTACATGTCTATTGTCTTTCTCTAAGAATCTGAATGGCATCGGTTAGGTAGAAATGCAGTGCATGGTACTTGAATGATGTTGTCATATATGCAGAATGGCCCTCTTGAACTGCTTTGTTAAAGTCCAGGTACATTGATTTGGAATTTGTTCCTGGTTTGTTTTTTGTATACAAATAGATAGCAATAGAATGCTCTGTATTCAAACTGTCTCCATGTGGTATAGCTTGTGGTTTTGCTATGTTTGCCCGAGATGGCATAGCAGTTCAGACGTCTTTTGTCCTCGTCTTGTCGTGTCGTGTATATATATATATTTACAACTTTTTTCACATACATTTTATTTTTATTTTCCATCAACTCATCTTCAATACACTCTCCTGCAACCTGCCTCACCAATTGATATGTATAAATACGTATTATTTACCTCAAATCTGCAATCCTCCAAGAAGCTAGCCAGAAGCTAGCCAGAAACTCCAAGAAGCTAGCCAGAAGCTAGCCAGGAGCTAGCCAGAAGCTAATCAGAAGCTAGTTAGCTTCTTTACTGGCAACTCGTTAGTATTCAGCTAACCACGGTTTGTGGTCATCAGCTATCCTTTAACTCGAAAATCTATCGCCAGTTTTGTACGGCGCAACGCGGCTCGGAACGGAACATACCGGACCGATTTTTCTCTCCATGTCCCTGGATTTCAACTGCTCTCTGGACATTCACTCCCGGATCTCACAGCTAGCTGGCTGCTATCCGTGTGTCTATCTGCTTTCGTCGATTCCGGAGCAAACATCAATTACTCCGGAGCTAGCCAGCTCCGTCAATCACTCCTGGGCTGCAGTCACCTATCCGGACCCGTTTTACTGCCTACGCGGAGCCCCACCGGGCCTTCACAACTGGACTGCCGACGTTATCTACCCGAAGGAGATCCGGCTGGCTCCTCCGTCGCGACGTTACCTGAACGCCCATCTGCGGCCTGCTAACCGTTAGCTGTCTTACCAGCTGCTCTCAGAATAGACAATCGGACAATTTATTTATTTTTATTATTATTATGTTTCTTCTTGGGCCTCTATAACTATATCTATTGTTTTTATTTTTTTGTTGTTGTGTGATTTGGACTAATCCCCTCTACAACACGGAACTCCACTAATCTACTGACGGAACGCAAGAGGTGGCTAACAACAGACCTCCATCCTATGCTAGCTTGCTACCGATGTCCTGGCTAGCTGTCTAAATCGCCGTGACCCCCAAACCAACCTCTCCACTCCCTGGACCCTTTTGATCACTCGACTAAGGATGCCTCTCCTTAATGTCAATATGTCTTGTCCATTGCTGTTCTGGTTAGTGTTTATTGGCTTATTTCACTGTAGAGCCTCTAGTCCTGCTCACTATACCTTATCCAACTTATTAGTTCCACCACCCACACATGCAATGACATCTCCTGGTTTCAATGATGTTTCTAGAGACAATATCTCTCTCTTCATCAATCAATACCTAGGTTTACCTCCACTGTATTCACATCCTACCATACCTTTGTCTGTACATTATACCTTGATGCTATTTTATCGCCCCCAGAAACCTCCTTTTACTCTCTGTTCCAGACGTTCTAGACGACCAATTCTTATTGCTTTTAGCCGTACCCTTATTCTTCTCCTCCTATGTTCCTCTGGCGATGTAGAGGTGAATCCAGGCCCTGCAGTGCCTAGCTCCACTCCTATTCCCCAGGCGCTCTCTTTTGATGACTTCTGTAACCGTAATAGCCTTGGTTTCATGCATGTTAACATTAGAAGCCTCCTCCCTAAGTTTGTTCTTTTCACTGCTTTAGCACACTCTGCCAACCCGGATGTTCTAGCTGTGTCTGAATCCTGGCTTAGGAAGACCACCAAAAATTCTGAAATTTTAATTCCAAACTACAACATTTTCAGACAAGATAGAACTGCCAAAGGGGCGGTGTTGCAATCTACTGCAAAGATAGCCTGCAGAGTTCTGTCCTACTATCCAGGTCTGTACCCAAACAATTTGAACTTCTACTTTTAAAAATCCACCTCTCTAAAAACAAGTCTCTCACCGTTGCCGCCTGCTATAGACCACCCTCTGCCCCCAGCTGTGCTCTGGACACCATATGTGAACTGATTGCCCCCATCTATCTTCAGAGCTCGTGCTGCTAGGCGACCTAAACTGGAACATGCTTAACACCCCAGCCATCCTACAATCTAAACTTGATGCCCTCAATCTCACACAAATTATCAATGAACCTACCAGGTACCCCCAAAGCCTTAAACACGGGCACCCTCATAGATATCATCCTAACCAACTTCCCCTCTAAATACACCTCTGCTGTCTTCAACCAAGATCTCAGTGATCACTGCCTCATTGCCTGCATCCGTAATGGGTCAGCGGTCAAACGACCTCCACTCATCACTGTAAAACGCTCCCTGAAACACTTCAGCGAGCAGGCCTTTCTAATCGACCTGGCCGGGGTGTCCTGGAAGGATATTGATCTCATCCCGTCAGTAGAGGATGCCTGGATATTTTTAAAAAAATGCCTTCCTAACAATCTTAAATAAACATGCCCCATTCAAGAAAATTAGAACCAGGAACAGATATAGCCCTTGGTTCTCCCCAGACCTGACTGCCCTTAACCAACACAAAAACATCCTATGGCGTTCTGCATTAGCATCGAACAGCCCCCGTGATATGCAGCTGTTCAGGGAAGCTAGAAACCGTTATACACAGGCAGTTAGAAAAGCCAAGGCTAGCTTTTTCAAGCAGAAATTTGCTTCCTGCAACACTAACTCTAAAAAGTTCTGGGACACTGTAAAGTCCATGGAGAATAAGAACACCTCCTCCCAGCTGCCCACTGCACTGAAGATAGGAAACACTGTCACCACTGATAAATCCACCATAATTGAGAATTTCAATAAGCATTTTTCTACGGCTGGCCATGCTTTCCACCTGGCAACTCCTACCCTGGTCAACAGCACTGCACCCCCAACAGCAACTCGCCCAAGCCTTCCCCATTTCTCCTTCTCCCATATCCATTCAGCTGAAGTTCTGAAAGAGCTGAAAAATCTGGACCCCTACAAATCAGCCGGGCTAGACAATCTGGACCCTTTCTTTCTAAAATTATCTGCCGAAATTGTTGCCACCCCTATTACTAGCCTGTTCAACCTCTCTTTCGTGTCATCTGAGATTCCCAAAGATTGGAAAGCAGCTGCGGTCATCCCCCTCTTCAAAGGGGGACACTCTTGACCCAAACTGCTACAGACCTATATCTATCCTACCATGCCTTTCTAAGGTCTTGAAAGCCAAGTCAACAAACAGATTACCGACCATTTCGAATCTCACCATACCTTCTCTGCTATGCAATCTGGTTTCAGAGCTGGTCATGGGTGCACCTCAGCCACGCTCAAGGTCCTAAACGATATCTTAACCGCCATCGATAAGAAACATTACTGTGCAGCCGTATTCATTGATCTGGCCAAGGCTTTCGACTCTGTCAACCACCACATCCTCATCGGCAGACTCGACAGCCTTGGTTTCTCAAATGATTGCCTCGCCTGGTTCACCAACTACTTCTCTGATAGAGTTCAGTGTGTCAAATCGGAGGGTCTGCTGTCCGGACCTCTGGCAGTCTCTATGGGGGTGCCACAGGGTTCAATTCTTGGACCGACTCTCTTCTCTGTATACATCAATGAGGTCACTCTTGCTGCTGGTGAGTCTCTGATCCACCTCTACGCAGACGACACCATTCTGTATACTTCCGGCCCTTCTTTGGACACTGTGTTAACAACCCTCCAGGCAAGCTTCAATGCCATACAACTCTCCTTCCGTGGCCTCCAATTGCTCTTAAATACAAGTAAAACTAAATGCATGCTCTTCAACCGATCGCTACCTGCACCTACCCGCCTGTCCAACATCACTACTCTGGACGGCTCTGACTTAGAATACGTGGACAACTACAAATACTTAGGTGTCTGGTTAGACTGTAAACTCTCCTTCCAGACCCATATCAAACATCTCCAATCCAAAGTTAAATCTAGAATTGGCTTCCTATTTCGCAACAAAGCATCCTTCACTCATGCTGCCAAACATACCCTTGTAAAATTGACCATCCTACCAATCCTCGACTTTGGCGATGTCATTTACAAAATAGCCTCCAATACCCTACTCAACAAATTGGATGCAGTCTATCACAGTGCAATCCGTTTTGTCACCAAAGCCCCATATACTACCCACCATTGCGACCTGTACGCTCTCGTTGGCTGGCCCTCGCTTCATACTCGTCGCCAAACCCACTGGCTCCATGTCATCTACAAGACCCTGCTAGGTAAAGTCCCCCTTATCTCAGCTCGCTGGTCACCATAGCATCTCCCACCTGTAGCACACGCTCCAGCAGGTATATCTCTCTAGTCACCCCCAAAACCAATTCTTTCTTTGGCCGCCTCTCCTTCCAGTTCTCTGCTGCCAATGACTGGAACGAACTACAAAAATCTCTTAAATTGGAAACACTTATCTCCCTCACTAGCTTTAAGCACCAACTGTCAGAGCATCTTACAGATTACTGCACCTGTACATAGCCCACCTATAATTTAGCCCAAACAACTACCTCTTTCCCAACTGTATTTAATTAATTTATTTATTTTGCTCCTTTGCACCCCATTATTTTTATTTCTACTTTGCACATTCTTCCATTGCAAAACTACCATTCCAGTGTTTTACTTGCTATATTGTATTTACTTTGCCACCATGGCCTTTTTTGCCTTTACCTCCCTTCTCACCTAATTTGCTCACATTGTATATAGACTTGTTTTTTTTTACTGTATTATTGACTGTATGTTTGTTTTACTCCATGTGTAACTCTGTGTCGTTGTATGTGTCGAACTGCTTTGCTTTATCTTGGCCAGGTCGCAATTGTAAATGAGAACTTCTTCTCAACTTGCTTACCTGGTTAAATAAAGGTGAAATAAAAAAAATAAATAAAAATGTTCCAGGATGTCTTTAATTGAGGATTAGTGTTTAACTCATCGTAGAGGTACATGTTTTCAACCGCCCATAACATTAAACCTCTTTACCATCATATTTGTCATCAACAGAAGAACGGACCATATCTAGAGGTAGAATCTCTTGCATCCCTCCATTTTGAATCACTCCATCTTGAATCACTCCATCTTGAATCACTCCATCTTGAATCCCTCCATCTTGAATCCCTCCATCTTGAATCCCTCTATTTTGAATCCCTCCATTCTGAGTTTCTCCATCCTGTAACAGTTCTTTTTTTAGAAAGGTTTCCATGTATAAGACTTATGGCAGCCCGTAGTACAGAACACTGATCTACTGTAGGAGCAAACAATTCAAACAACTATTTTACATTTTTTGTATTTAATTAAAATGTAAAATATCTCACATTTGAATGGGGAATGCCTAAGATCAAAGCAAAGATTACCATCAAAACTAGTAGAATAATAACAGAAAAGGTGATTGCCTTCTTTTTATCGATGTTATTAATTTCCATCTAATGATTTGAAAGAAGGAAGTAGAAGGTTACAGTTAATTTCAATAAGAAACCAGTGCTGTGTTCGAATACCCATATTTACATACTGTATACTACATACTTAATGAGTACATACTATAATTTCATTTTAGTATTCTGTAAACTAACGGTATCTTTTCAGTTCAGTGTACTAACGCTTCGCTTGTCTATTAGAAGTTGATGCTGTTTTTAGGCAACTTCTTGCTAACTTGTTAGCATAGCTAACAAATGACTAGCTAGACATCTTACAACTTCATCAAAAATGTCCATTGAGTACACACAATGACCATACCACGTAGCTAAGCTAAGCATGACGTGAATAATAAAGTCAATAAGTAGATGGGTTTGGGTTAGTTATTTGTGTTCAAATACAGTCAAGGTAGATGGGTTTAGTTGTGTGTTCTAATACAGTCTATTTGTGGGTTCTTGTCTATGTGTAGTTGCCTGTCAGAACTAATTTGTATAGTGTCACGTGTTGTTTTGTTATTTTTTTCAGTGTTCAATCTTTAATAAAATAAGAATGTAAGCATACCACGCTGCGCCTTGTTCTCCTTCGTACGATGGACGTGACAACTTCTAACCCTGCTACTGCTCTCCGTCCCATCTCACTCTGACAGACACAGTTTGCTCTTCTTTCTCTGGTTAGCTAGCCGACTTGTTACTATTTTTGCTTCAAGTTAATTTCAAAGCCATGACTAAGTATTACATGACTATGTAAAACTATAGTTTTTACTCCATTTTCTCCCCAGTTGCTAGTTACAACCTTGTCTCAGTGCTGCAACTCCTCAATGGGCTTGTGAGAGGGTCATGACCTGCCTAGCCTCCCACTTCTTAACACACTGCTTGCTCTATATTGATGGAGGGAATCAGCAACATAATGGTGAATATAAACACTATATTGATGGAGGGGAATCAGCAACATAATGGTGAATATAAACACTATATTGATGGAGGGAATCAGTAACATAATGGTGAATATAAACACAATATTGATGGAGGGAATCAGTAACAATGGTGAATATAAACACTATATTGATGGAGAGGGTATCAGCAACATAATGGTGAATATAAACACTATATTGATGGAGGGAATCAGCAACATAATGGTGAATATAAACACTATATTGATGGAGGGGGAATCAGTAACATAATGGTGAATATAAACACGATATTGATGGAGGGAATCAGCAACATAATGGTGAATATAAACACAATATTGATGGAGGGAATCAGCAACATAATGGTGAATATAAACACTATATTGATGGAGGGGGAATCAGTAACATAATGGTGAATATAAACACGATATTGATGGAGGGGGAATCAGTAACATAATGGTGAATATAAACACTATTGGTGGAGGGAATCAGTAACATAATGGTGAATATAAACAAACACAGTGCACATGCTAACAAATGTCAACAAATCACAAATTACAATTTGATTCAATGTCGGCAAATAATACTTTTTTATAACTTGTTCTTAATCTGAGGCAGCAATAAGGGTTAAACAGTCTTTAACAGGATCATTACAACTGAAAGAAGGAATGTAAAAAATATATATATTTTTACAGATGACTTAATCGTACATTGGTGTGGGAATGATCAGTGATATACAGTAATTATCAACATATTATAGATCGTTATGTAGCCTTTTCCTGATGAATGCAGAAAAGCTGCTTCACAGGTTAGATTTTTACTCCATTTTGCAACTTGCAATTCAAGTCACTCTGATTTCCAGTGCTCACTAATGTGTAGACGACTTCACACCACAGGTTATTCTCTGGTGACTTCTTCTGGATGTTGCTCACTGTGAATACCTCATAGGGAGGAATTAAGACTTCTCTCTCTCCTGTAAATACAGAGTAATGTGATATGTCAGCTCCAAAACATGTGGTGATCTCAAAGCAGGACGTCGCTCCAAATGAATCTCTGCCTATTGTCTTGTTTAAAGTGCTCGAGGTGAAGGTGCCGAAACGGATAGCTTTGTTGACAACATCCTGATCAAAATACACATCGGTTCTACGGTAGGTGGTCCAACATGTTGTTTGCCTTTGTTTGAGAATCTGAATGGCTTCAGTTAGATAGAAGTGCAGGGAATGGTACTGGAATGTTGTCCCATAATTAGATCTACCATTTCTAACTTCTCTGTTGAAGTCCGGGTAGATCTTAGGCTCTTCATTTGTGTACACATATATAGCTATGGAGTGTTCCTTTTGCAGACCATGGATAGACGGTTTGGCTTCTGCTTCTGCTTCCTTCCAGGCATTATTGAAGTTTGTACTGGTTTTCTTCTCACGTGGGAGGTAGTCTGTGTTCACCTGAATGCTGATGTTCGCTCTGCAGCCAACGTATTGATCATCAATAGATGTAGGGGCCATGTCCAGTGGGAAAGGATTCTGTAAAAATAACATTTAGTTTCAATACATTACTTAAGACTTACTAGGTATCTGTTTCTCCCTATGAATAAAAAAAAAAGATATATATATTTTTTTAAAGGCGGCTAATTCTTTTGTGCGACAGATTTGGGTCGTTTTCATACATATAGTGACATTCATGTCCTTGTAACATTATGTGTGGGCATTTTGAATAAACACTCAATTTAACAGTTGATTCACACACTAACTAAACTTCCATACTCACCATCTGTGGGTCCGGGTTCATGGTAAATATCTAAGGAAGGAAAGAGGTGATTATAGAACAGCAAGAGGGAGCCTGGACCGTTTGGGCTAAGAGATGTAAGAAATAAGCCCATGAAGAAAATGATTCCAGCAGAGATTCGATGGGAGCAATTGAAAGATAAGAAATGGGTTAGAATAGTATCTGGGCAGGTGTATTGTAGACAGTGTATTGTACACAGCCCATCTGTACATAGCCCATCTGTACACAGCCCATCTGTACACAGCCCATCTGTACACAGCCCATCTGTACACAGCCCATCTGTACATAGCCCACCCAACCAACTCACGCCCATATTGTTTTTTTTTTTTTGCTCCTTTGCACCCCAATAGTTCTACTTGCTCATTTATCTTCTGCACATTCATCTTCTGCACATCTATCAATCCAGTATTTAATAGTTACATTTGTATTACTATGCCTCTGTGGCCCTTTTATTGCCTTACTTCCCTAATCTTACTTCATTTGCACACACTGTATATATATATTTTTCTATTGTGTTATTGACTGTACATTTGTTTATCCCTCTGTGTTGTTTGTTTCGCACTGCTTTGATTTATATTGGCCACGTCGCAGTTGTAATTGAGAACTTGTTCTCAACTGGCCTACCTGATTAAATAAAGGTGAAATAAAAAATAATAATAAAACAATTGAATGAATGGAATTAAATGTGTGTAATGGAAATGTGTAGAAAGAATTAGATTGGTTTGGGAGGAACAATATGGAGTGATAATAATAATAGTGTGTTTTCAATCAAATAAATGACTTGTCCCTTATCATGTTTGTCTGACTTCTACCAAGATTTAAATACACTTCAACCCACATTTCTCCAAGGTATCACCATCATTGTAAACCGCGGTTATTTTGTTGCTTTGAAAATTCTGAAATGATTCATTTTATTTGATGGTGATGAATTTACATTTGTCCCTCCGGTTTACAGTTAAGTCTGTTAATCTGAGCTCTCTTTAATACTGTTACATTTTTATTTTTTTAATTACTTTTTCAAAAGTGTAAAAACAAGTGAGCTGCGTTTACTTTTTTTGGCCATTATCTGGTGTTTTGTGGGGAAAGTGCTTAGAGCATGGCACGTCAACCCTGTTACCTATAGATAGATAAAACATTTCTATGTTAAATTCACATTTTGTAAAGTTCACATTCTCTATCGCACACAACCAGCTTCCTTTCCCCATGTCACAAGTGGAGTTATGGCTGATTTAAGATGAAATAGTCCACCCTGTCACGGTTAACCCTGTTACTTTAATTGTCACCTTTTATAGTTGCTTTTCATGCTTAATACTCTGGAGATGATAAAACATTTTTTTATTTTTTTATTAAAATGATTGTGTTCTTTATGACAGAATGTTAAAATTAGGTGAAATAAATAGTTATGTTTCACTGAATTACTCAAAAGGCCCTTTATTGATGGCCCAACACTTTTAGGGGTCACACTCTGATCTGTTTCACCTGTCTTTGCGATTGTCACCACCCCCCTCCAATGTCGCCCATCTTCCCCATTATCCCCTGTGTATTTACACCTGTGTTCTTTGTTTGTCTGTTGCCAGTTCACCTTGTTTGTCAAGTCAACCAGCGGTTTTTGTATCAGCTCCTGCTTTTCCCCAGTCTTTCTTTTCTCGGCCTCCTGGTTTTTACCCTTGCCTGTCCTGACCCTGAGCCGCCGCCTGACCAATCTGCCTGGGTACTATTTAATGAAGCTGCCAGTTTAGGACTTATGAGGTGTCTGCTTCTCAAAATAGATGCTCTAATGTAATTGTCTTCTTGCTCAGTTGTGCACCTCTTTCTATTCTGGTTAGAGACCGTTTGCACTGTTCTGTACACAGCGTTGTATGAGATCTTCAGTTTCTTGTCAATTTCTCACATGGAATAGCCTTCATTTCTCAGAAGAAGAATAGACTGCCGAGTTTCAGAAGAAAGGTCTTTGTTTCTGGCCATTTCGAGTCTGTAATCAAACCCACAAATGCTGATGCTCCAGATACATAACTAGTCTAAAGGCCAGTTTTATTGCTTCTTTAATCAGAACAACAGTTTTCATCTATGCTAAAATAATTGCAAAGGGGTTTTCTAATGATCAATCAGCATGGGCCTCTGTATGCCTATGTAGATATTCCATGAAAAATCAGCCATTTCCAGCTACAATACTCCTTTACAAAATAAACAATGTCTACAACGTATTTCTGATCAATTTGATGTTATTTTAATGGACCAAAAATGTGCTTTTCTTTCAAAAACAACGACATTTCTAAATGACTTCAAACCTTTGAACAGCAGTGTATATAAGTCAACAGATAGTAGAGGAACTTGAGCTTTTGATGATAAAGTCAATCAGACCTGGTTTTCAAATATCGTACAAATAAAGAAGTGCCATTTTGATCTTGCCTGGCTCAATAGACCAATAGAAATGTCCCATCTGGTACTTCAGGCAGACTCCAGAAAACACTCAAAGTATTTGAAATAATCTTTCATGTGTTTAAACCCATGTCTGATGTCAATATAGATGATCAAACTATGAAGCTTTTCAAATAATTAATTCAGAATGAGAACTGTATGATGCAGTAAACAATGTTCCACTATAGATTGTGTGGACTATTCTGGAACCCCTAATCTTTAGGGGAAGACAACAATGACAGTTGCATATGAATCAAATAAAATGATCTCACCCGTCCAAAGTAAAGACCCAGGGTCAACGCCAGGGTCAACGCCATTGCTACCGCCCCCAACGCCATTGCTACGCACGTTTTCCCCATATCTTAAGATGTTATGAGCCTAGTCAGTATGACCTGTTGACTCCTCCAGACTCCAGTCAGAGCTATGGTAACACTGAGACAAGGAAGATGAAGAAGAGGAAGAAGAAGCCTTTACCACAGGAAGCTGGGGAGCAGCAAAATTCAGACAGAGGCAGAAAGGATATGACAAGTGCAGATAGACTGTATGCAGATTCCTCCATTGTTCAGCTTTAGGACTTGTGTGTTGCAGACTGAACATTTCTACTTATAGCTGGTCAGATGTCTTACTTTACAAGCAGACATAACTACAAATCATGTTCCCACACTGAAGCACCAAAATAATATCTGCACAAATTCATACAGATCTTCATGTCTGCACACGTACACATGCATGAGGATGTACACAGCTCTACCTTGGTTCACCACAGGGCCATTTGAAACTAAAAGTGATGCTGCTGAGAAAGAGTTAACGTTCCCCCTTTCTGTCTTTCTCACGCTCTTCTCAACCCCAAGTCAAACACTGCAATGTGTGGTCAGTTGTCATAGTCACCGTCTCTGAGGTTGTGTGACAGGGAATGACGTCACTGGATGAGTTCTACCTATTTCTCAGCAACAGGTTTTATTTAAAAATGTTGTGGCAGAACCAAGTATCATAATGTCAATAGAATAAAATATCAAATCTTAATTGTCAATTAAAATATTTCAGCAAATATATCACATTTGGTAAATGTGGAACAGTGAAGGCTGCTGAGGGGAGGACAGCTCATAATATCATAATAATGTCCGGAACGGAGGATGGAATGACATCATACACCTGGAAACCATGTGTTTGATGTATTTGAATCCATTCCCCTGATTCCGCTCAAGTCATTACTACAAGCCCCTCTCCCCAAATAAGGTGCCACCAACCTCCTGTGATATGGAATGATACCAGTCATCAGTCAGTCATCAGGGTGACTTCACTCATGACTTCTGACTGCTGTTTAGATCTTTCCTAGCCTGAGTCCCAGATCTGTTTGTACGGTCTTGCTAACTGGAGGTGTCATAAAAAAGATTCACCCCCCTCCCTAACGTAAATAATATTTTCACATAACCTTCCCCTAGTACTGTCCAAAAGGTGCAGACCCTCCCCACTTTTAAAATGTACAAAAAAAGGTATTACCACCATAAATAATAACTGTAGCAACCCTGTGCTTACAAACGTGGATATCAACTTTACCACAGTGGATGCCACGCAGGGCTAACGGGCCAGAAGGTTGAAGGTTCGCCGAGCACAACAGATGAGCCAACTCTCTCTGCCTGTTTTATGATCAGAGCCGGATTCAGATAATGATGAGCTAGTGGGATACCAGATTTTCAACAGTTTGGTGCTGTATTTATAATTATAAACTGGGTGGTTTGAGCCCCTTATTCTGATTGTCTGAAAGTCATGGTATATCAGACCGTATGCCACGGGTATGACAATACATTTTGTTTCCCTGCTCTGATTAAGTTGGTAAGCAGTTTATAAGAGCAATAAGGCACCTCAAGGGTTTGTGATTTATGGCCAATATACCACGGCTAAGGGATGTACTTAGGCACGACGCAATGCCACACCAACTCAGGCCTTATTGCTTAATTATATAACATATATGCAACACATTTTCCACCAATCAATCAATAAGCAACACATGACTGCATACCAATTAGTGACTGAGTGCTTATCATCATGGTTTGCGTTTTCAACACCACAATCAAATAGAGTATGTCAATCTTGACAAACAGAAAATATAACCCTCCCTACCTAGGATTAGGGTCTTGGCTTGACAATCTCCAAATGTCTTTACATTTTTTGGTGGAATGGAATGGCCGGTGTGCAGTTTGGATGCTTGAATTACATTAGAGGGGAGTGGATGAACATTTGCAGGTAGCCTACAGGAGACTTTTAAAGTAGCCTAATCAGATTAAAACATTGTGACCTGTTATGTTAATGCACACTTAAAAGGAAATACATTTTAAAATGAAAGTATTTAGGCTATATTTAAGCTTTAGGTTCTAGGTTGAGGAATAGCCGCTCGGATTGGAAAGCAGGCAGAAGGTGTGTTGAGCTTTTCTGAATAACTGGGCCTGCTGGGATCATAGGCCTATGTGGTCACACTATATAGAATGACTTGGGAGAATGATGATCGGCAAGAGACAGCGCATCAGTATCAGCAGTAAAAATACAGCCAGAGTGGCCTGCTGCTGTGCCTTTCTAGAATCGGTCAGAGTAGACCCACAACTGATCCAAATCGAATGAAACATTCAAATAACAGGGTTTATTATTACATTTTTACTGCAGTCTACAGCCTAGAGTAGAACAATAATGCAATTATTGATTGGATTTTGGTTTTGTAGGCTAGTCTTGGCAGGATAACTGTATTGTCCCTAAGCAAGATCAATAGGGGATCTTTTTGAGCTGTGTCTCATGTCTATACTGTTATTTTATGCACAATGATGCAACTGGCCTGTCTGCTGCCTATCAGCAATTCCTATTGATACAGCTTTGAATGCTTTTATGTGTGGTATGATTGCTAGTTAGCCTATTGCAGATCTGGACAAACAATCCATCTACCACTATTGTCACTCTGAATGGTGGATAGAGGGCAGGATAGACAGTTGACTGGTAGAACCCCCCCCCCCCCCCACAAGTTCATCAGAAACCCCCTGCTAACAAGTTTGAAGCCCTCTTGAAGGTGTGAGAGCGAGAGAGTCGTCAGGGTGAGTTTGGTGTAAACTACAACACCTAACTACAACCGTACAAAGATAAGATACATGTAATTTATTTATGATAGCAATTCTTCCCTCTACCCTCTAGATTTTTGAACATTCTGTTAAAGATCAGCAAAAGCGCCCTGCTACTCATGCCAGGAATATAGTATATGCATTTCCTTAGTCTGTGTGGATAGAAAACACTCAGACGTTTATAAAACTGGTTAAATCACTGCTGTGGAAAATTACAAAACGGCATTTACATCGAATTGCACAGGAAAAACTGATCACTGAAAATGGAAAAATAGATTGCTGCGCGACTTGAACCCATTGATAAAGGTGAACCACAATTAATTGACTGAGGTTCAGTACCTACAGATCCACATGGTGTCTAGAGTCTTGTTTTTCCTACGAGTTTTTTCTTGGTCAAACACATGCAAGGCATCGTATTTCTTCAGGTCTAGAGAACAGGATGTCACACACTCAGGTTTCAAAGCCGGACTTTTCCAGACGGACAGCTAATGATTTTTACATAAGACAATCTTGATGAATTTTAGCTTATTAATGTTTACTAATACCTAAAGTTGCATTACAAAAGTATAACGAAGTGTTTTGTGAAAGTTTATCTCCCACCCCTTTTTAAATTTTCGTGTTCCAGGCTGACGTTTTGAAACGATGTTTTTTTAGTTTATCACACAGTCTACATATAACGATATCTAGGCTTTATATGGACCGATTTAATATAAATAAAGACCCAATAGTGTTTATGGGACATCTAGAGTGCCAACAAAGAAGATGGTGAAAGGTAATGAATGTTTTCTATTTTATTGTGGTTTGATAACGCCGAAATGCTAATTATTTTGTTTCTGCCCTCACGGGTCTTTTGTGTTGTAGTGTATTGTTTCATGCTATCAGATAATAGCTTCTCATGCTTTCGCTGAAAAGCATTTTAAAAATCTGACTTGTTGCCTGGATTCTGGTTAGACAGTGTAGCTTTAATTCGATACTTTGCATGTTTATTTTAATGATCACGTTTGAGTTTTAATTATACTATTAAAATTTATGTCAAATGCATTCACCAGAGCTCTAGTTTTTATTATAGTTTAAACAAGAGGTTTTAACAACAACTTTGTTATAAGATCAGCAAAAATGAAGCAATCATTAACAACCACTCAACAGTACATCGTTAGGAAAGCCCAACAAACAGAGTTCCCTCTCCTCTCATAGGAAAATTACAAAGCATTTTTTGTCATTGTGGCAGTTTAGCAGATGGGTGGAACATAGATGGGTAGACACAGAACATGGTTGTAAAAGCTGATTTAGCTTGTCTGTTCAGATTAAGATAGCTAACGTTGCCACCATTGTTTGTTCCTTCCTTTAAGTTTCCACCCATCTAAGTTCCTGTAGATAATGAGAACAGGATGTCACACACTCAAGGTCGTACCTAAACGGCTCTTATCTGTACCCCCACACTTATGACTAAGTCACATAAGACAATCTTGTATCAGCAAAAAATACTAACATAAATGAATGGACAACTTATAACTGAGCCCTGGGGTCTCCTCCTCCCACCCCTGTCGTAACATTGTCAAACCCCAGGCTGTAGTGACGCCTCAGCATTGTGATGACTTATACCGTTGTGCTAATCAGTAATATAATGGTGAATATTAAACAATATTTTTATTAAACATAATATGAATATTAAACATATTTTTTAGCTGCTGAAGTACAGCAACTGTATAGATAGCACCTAATCCAGCAGACATATAGTGTTTTCAGACCCCTTGACTTTTTCACATTTTGTGACATTTACAGCCATATTCTAAAATGTATTAAATAAAAAAAAAAGATCATCTATCTACACTCAATACCTCATAATGACTAAGTGAAAACAGGTTTTAGATTTTTTTCTCCCAAAAAATTTGAAATACCTTATTTACATAAGTATTCAGATCCATTGCCACCAAGACTCTTCCTAGCGCTGGTCGCCTAGCAAAACTGAGCAATCGGGGGAGAAGGGCCTTGGTCAGGGATGTTACCAAGAACCCGATGGTCACTCTGGCAGAGCTCCAGAGCTCCTCTGTGGCGATGAGAGACTGTTCCAGAAGTACAACCATCTCTGCAGCACTCTACCAATCAGGCCTTTATAGTAGAGTGGCCAGACGGAAGACACTCCTCAGTAAAAGACACATGACAGCCCGCTTGGAGTTTGCCAAAAGACACCTAAATGACTATTAGACCATGAGAAACAAGATTCTCTGGTCTGATGAAACCAAGTTTGAACTATTTGTTTGGCCTGAACGCCAAGCGTCACGTCTGGGGGAAACCTTTCACCATCCCTACGGTAAAGCTTGGTGGGGGCAGTATCAATCTATGGGGATATTTTTCAGCGGCAGGGACTGGGAGACTGGGAGTCAGGATCAAGAAAAATATGAATGGAGCAAAGTACAGTGAGATCTTTGATGATAACCTGGTCCAGTGCGCTCAGAACCTCAGACTGGGTCGAAGGTTCACCTTCCAACAGGACAATGACCTTAAGCACACAGCCAAGCCAACGCAGGAGTGGCTTTGGGACAAGTCTCTGAATGTCTTTGAGTGGCCCAGCTAGAGCCCGGACATGAACACGATCCAACATCTCTGGAGATACCTGAAAATAGCTGTGTTGCGAAACTCCCCATCCAACCTGACAGGGCTTAAGAGGATCTGCAGAGAAGAATGGGAGAAATTCCTAGAAATACAGGCATGCCAAGCTTGTAGCGTCAGACCCAAGAAGACTCAGGGCTGTAATCAATGCCAAAGGTGCTTCAAATCAAATCATTTATTTGTCACGTGCTTCAACAAAGAACTGAGTAAAGGGTCTGATAAAAAATAAAAAAGAATTGTCATAAAAAATGTTTTTGCTTTGTTATCATGAGGTGTTAGGTGTAGATTGAAGAGGGGGAAAATGATTTAACCCACATTAGAATAAGCATGTAAATGTAACAAAATGTGGAAAAAGTGAACATGTCTGAATACATTCCAAATGCACTGTATTTACAGAGTGATGTGTGTTTGCACAGATCAATAGAGGTCACATTCTAATGCATGCACACAGGCAGGAAACACAACAAGGCTTCTGAGAATTGTTTGTTCACACTTCTTCCATACTGATCTATGTGTGAACATGACCAACACCACTGCTGATACTAAATAAAGGTTCCCATAGTAACAGTACAGAGATACCCTTAAACCTCATCATCATCATTCTCCTCTGATCAGGGACTGATTCAGGTCTAGAATACTAATAGCCAATACACCACTTTAATCATTCAATCACCCAGAAAAATGGAAAACAGCACTACAGTGAAGATTGAGGCCCCCAGTCCAGGGTTTCCCAACCCTCTCATCAGGGACCATCAGACGTTTCACATTTCAGTTTTAGCACTTAACTGGCACACCTGATTCAGTCTACTAACCATCAACTCCTTGACTAATTGATGCAGGTGTCCCTGTCTGGTGAACCCAGAGGAGAAGATTGGGAAGTACTGCACCTTGTAGGCAACCCTGGTCCTGGAGTGCCGCAGGCATGTTTTTAATTTAACCGACCTGGAAGAACAGATGTGTTGAATTTAGGCAAATCACTGAACTGATTCCTATGGAACACCTTTATCGGCATTCCATAGATCCCTACTGTGTGAGACTGGATTTGAATAACCCTAGTCTAAGCTTTTTCCGTCAATCATGCCTTAGCTGATTAAGTGAAATTCTTCCCTCTTCTGGTAACTGTGAAGAATGCTCCATGTCACTGCAGTTTATCTAGACCAAAGCATCTGTCGACCCTCTATTTAAATGTTTGTTTCCCCAGAATCCAACTCCTAAATAAGTTTGTGGCCCATTTGCAGGTGTGAGACAGTCATGTGAATATGAAAACTCCTTTATGAGGCAATTAATGAAAGATCAACAGTCAAGGACAATTTTAGTCATTGTACTATTTGATGTTTATTGTCAACCTGCCTCAGGAACCACATAGGCCATGTCCGAATCTGTCTTGACTACTACTGACTAAAACTACTCTGTTCTAATCATAACACTATTTAGAACGTGGCCTCGTGTGTCACAAAACAAACGATACCTCACAGTGCTGGACTGAACTAAACCTTGTTTCGCTATGATCATGTCATTTCAGATGATTAAACAGGTGATTATTTCATCAACTGATTAACAAACACGTTCAATTAGCACGATTAAATAATCATATAACTAATTAAGTAGTTTCAGGGGCACCATGGAAAAGTTTAATGAGTTACTGTTTCCCTAATCACTCAATATCAGAATATATCATTAAATTTGCGTCCATTAATTATTATTTACCTCATCAGTCTCATTCTGAATGTTGCAAAATTCTTGGATATCTGCACAAACCCGAGCATAAATGATGAATCAGTGATTTACAAATTGGAAAAACGTTTCACATTGTAAAGGCCTTGACATTAATTAATAATAATTTTATTTGGTCTGTAACACCATGGGCCAAATAGGTGACTGTAAATGGCATCGTATTGTGTTGTATTATGCAAGACAGCACTCTACAAAATAAAATGAATTATTATAACCATACAGCAAATTAGACAATGTAGGCTTCCCTCTGCCTATTGGCGTATTTGCATATTCAAACCTGTCTCAAAATACAACATTCCCCCTTTAATTAAGACATATTTTAACCTGACTGGTTTTTAAAGACAGTTTGATATGAAATATTGTGTGCTCTTCCTAAAAACAGTAACTCCCATTACTGACCTATACTAATGTATAACTAATGAAAGAGGCAGAGAACTGGTTTCAAGTGCAGGTTTCAGCAGGTGTTTATGCACAAAGGTCACAGGAGGAGGCAGGTAGCTGGGTCCAGGCAGAAGGTCATACACTGTCTTTCCAAAAGGGCAACAGTACAGGCAGGGAAAAGGCTAGTAATGTAGTCGGGAGATCAGGCAATAGGTAGGTAACAGGAAATCTGGTAGGCTAAAGTACATGCAGGGAATAGCAAAAAGGCGTTGTTAGTAAGTCAGGCAAAAACTATCATACACGGGAATCATGGGAAAACCAGCATGCCAAAAGACCAGTGTCACAAAACAAACAATGACTCACAGTGACAGGATGCAAAGAACTGAACTAAATAATGTGGATAATGACCAACAGATGATTGAACAGGTGATTAGAATTCAACCTGATTGGGAAAGAGTGAGCCATTCAGGTGATCAACATGTTTCAAAGAGTTGGAAGCAGAGTTACAATAACTGGACTAATAACTAATCCAAAGAATACAACAACCTGACTAAAGAGAGGACCAGCTCTACAACAACCTGATGTAAAAATGCCCATTCAACAACCAGGTGATTTAAAGACCACTTGTGGGCAAACCCCTTTCAAATTACAACCGTTGTGCTAAAGGGAGGCCACAACAAAATCAAGACTCAATCTTGCAAAGTTATATTTGTATTGGTTTGTTGCATTGAAAAGGGGATGATAAAATAATTTGACTAAAAACAATGATCTTCATAGTGCAATCTAATGGGGTTGAACTCAGTGAAGTTCAATCTCTTCCATCTCTGTTTCAACAACCTGACTATCAGTCCTGGAGAAAGGCCAGCTACAACTGTCTGTTTTTTGGGGCCTGTCCTTACAGTAACAATAAGAAACTGTGACTAATGTATCAATCCTTTCCAGATAACAGATGAATCAAAACCTCTTTAGAAGCATTTTTCCGTAAATAACAACATGACTAAAGAGAGAGACCAGTTACAACAACCTGACTAAAGAGAGAGGCCAGCTACAACAACCTGACTAAAGAGAGAGGCCAGCTACAACAACCTGACTAAAAGAGAGGCCAGCTACAACAACCTGACTAAAGAGAGAGGCCAGCTACAACAACCTGACTAAAGAGAGAGGCCAGCTACAACAACCTGACTAAAGAGAGAGACCAGTTACAACAACCTGACTAAAGAGAGAGGCCAGCTACAACAATCTAACTAAAAGAGAGGCCAGTTACAACAACCTGACTAAAGAGAGAGGCCAGCTACAACAATCTGACTAAAAGAGAGGCCAGCTACAACAACCTGACTAAAGAGAGAGGCCAGCTACAACAATCTGACTAAAGAGAGAGGCCAGCTACAACAACCTGACTAAAGAGTGAGGCCAGCTACAACAACCTGACTAAAGAGAGGCCAGCTACAACAACCTGACTAAAGAGAGAGGCCAGCTACAACAATCTGACTAGAGAGAGGCCAGGTACAACAACCTGACTAAAGAGAGAGGCCAGCTACAACAACCTGACTAAAGAGAGGCCAGCTACAACAACCTGACTAAAGAGAGAGGCCAGCTACAACAATCTGACTAAAGAGAGAGGCCAGCTACAACAACCTGACTGAAGAGAGAGGCCAGCTACAACAACCTGACTAAAGAGAGGCCAGCTACAACAACCTGACTAAAAGAGAGGCCAGCTACAACAATCTGACTAAAGACAGAGGCCAGGTACAACAACCTGACTAAAGAGAGAGGCCAGCTACAACAACCTGACTAAAGAGAGAGGCCAGCTACAACAACCTGACTAAAGAGAGAGGCCAGCTACAACAACCTGACTGAAGAGAGAGGCCAGCTACAACAACCTGACTAAAAGAGAGGACAGTTACAACAACCTGACTAAAGAGAGGCCGGCTACAACAACCTGACTAAAGAGAGAGGCCAGCTACAACAATCTGACTAAAAGAGAGGCCAGTTACAACAACCTGACTAAAGAGAGAGGCCAGCTACAACAATCTGACTAAAAGAGAGGCCAGCTACAACAACCTGACTAAAGAGAGGCCAGCTACAACAACCTGACTAAAGAGAGAGGCCAGCTACAACAACCTGACTAAGAGAGAGGCCAGCTACAACAACCTGACTAAAAGAGAGGCCAGCTACAACAATCTGACTAAAGAGAGAGGCCAGCTACAACAATCTGACTAAAGAGAGAGGCCAGCTACAACAACCTGACTAAAGAGAGAGGCCAGCTACAACAACCTGACTAAAGAGAGAGGCCAGCTACAACAATCTGACTAAAAGAGAGGCCAGCTACAACAATCTGACTAAAGAGAGGCCAGCTACAACAACCTGACTAAAGAGAGAGGCCAGCTACAACAACCTGACTAAAGAGAGAGGCCAGCTACAACAACCTGACTAAAAGAGAGGCCAGCTGCAACAACCTGACTAAAGAGGGAGGCCAGCTACAACAACCTGACTAAAGAGAGAGGCCAGCTACAACAACCTGACTAAAGAGAGAGGCCAGCTACAACAACCTGACTAAAGAGAGAGGCCAGCTACAACAACCTGACGAAAGAGAGAGGCCAGCTACAACAACCTGACGAAAGAGAGAGGCCAGCTACAACAACCTGACGAAAGAGAGAGGCCAGCTACAACAACCTGACGAAAGAGAGAGGCCAGCTACAACAACCTGACTAAAGAGAGGCCAGCTACAACAATCTGACTAAAGAGAGAGGCCAGTTACAACAACCTGACTAAAGAGAGGGCAGCTACAACAACCTGACTAAAGAGAGGCCAGCTACAACAACCTGACTAAAGAGAGGCCAGCTACAACAATCTGACTAAAGAGAGGCCAGGTACAACAACCTGACTAAAGAGAGAGGCCAGCTACAACAACCTGACTAAAAGAGAGGCCAGCTACAACAACCTGACTAAAAGAGAGAGGCGATCTCAGGCAAAGCTTTTTGTGATAGGTGAGATATAAACTGTGGTGAATTAGAAGTAAAATCAAATGCAAAAGTGTGTACATATATGGGTTTGAGAGTATAATGACACTTGCTAACTTTCTCAATGTGTTCACCTTTGCTCTTCAACAGAGCAGCATTGTCAAGAGGGATGGAGATACTTTGACTGCAGTTTCTACTTCCTCTCCTCTGATACGAAAACCTGGGTTTTCACCATCCTTCCACCATTTCAAAGTAGTCAAGGTTGTCGACTGGGTTGGGTATTCTATGGATTGTAGCTAAAATGGAACAGATAAAGATTAATCCTCTATCTATCTATCTCTATGGGTCAAGGTCACGGTAATAGAAGGAAGAAACTGATCTTGTAGAAAACAGCCAGTAGGGGGAGACAAACACTTATAAAAGTAGGTATTATGCCCAACAAGAGGTACTTTTCTGACAGGCATTACATTGACAAGCAGATTATAGACAAAACCTAAAACTGACCCTTACCTTGACCCGAACCTTCACCTAATTTGAACATATTCAGATACTGAACAGATGATACATGTTTTATGATGAAATAATATGATGTTATTGATGTTTAAAATTAATCATTTTTATTTTTAGAAGTCCTGTTGTACTTGTGGGGACCTTATATCCATGGATGAAACGTGGCCTGTGTTTTTAGTACTGATGCAGTGCATAAGACCTAAATAGAATGTGAATAATGACTTTAAGGGCACGTCTCAAATGGCACCATATTCCCTGTATAGTGCACTACCTTTAACCAGGGTCCATCACTATGTAGGAAATAGGGTTCTATTTGGGACACAGTAAGTTTAGGGAAGTTATTGTGGAACACCTATTGTATTGTAATTTCAGTTGATTTCAGCATGTGTTGCTGTGCCAACACATTTTAGGCCATACCACTGACTGATTGACTGACGTTGGTGGATATTAGCAGACCTGTGCCACGTATTCATTAGGGCACGCCAGAGGAACAGCACATGAAAACACATTATTCTTATTGGACAGGTACAGTTAGTCCCTCCCTGTTTCAGTTTGCTTTCTTCCGTTTTGTGCCTAATGAATAAAACCCACATACTTTAGCTGTGCTGATGTTGCCTGGCTTAATGGAACCCAAACACTCAAAGTATTTAACAGATTTCAAATAGGTTTTCAACCCAGGTCTGGTTATTCATTATTTTTTAACCTGTTGCTTCTACTCGGGACGCTTGCGTCCCAACTAGAGCTCTGGAAATGCAAATGCGCTACGCTAAATGCTAATAGTATTAGTTAAAACTCAAAAGTTCATTAAAATACACATGCAGGGTATCGAATTAAAGCTACACAGGTTGTGAATCCAGGCAACAAGTCAGATTTTTAAAATGCAAGCTAAAGCATGAGAAGCTATTATCTGATAGCATGTAACACCCCAATAGACCCACAGGGGACGTAAACAAAATAATTAGCATTTCGGCGTTACACAAACCGCACAATAAAATAGAAAACATTCATTACCTTTCACCATCTTCTTTGTTGGCACTCCTAGATGTCCCATAAACACTATTTGGGTCTTTATTTCGATTAAATCGGTCCATATAAAGCCTAGATATCGTTATATGTAGACTGTGTGATAAACGAAAAAAACATTGTTTCAAAACGTAACGTCATTTTTTAAAATTCAAAAAGTCGACGATAAACTTTCACAAAACACTTGGTAGAAATACGTTTGTAATGCAACTTTAGGTATTAGTAAACGTTAATAAGCGATAAAATTCATCAGGAGGCGATGTAAAGATCATTAGCTGTCCGTCTGGAAAAATGTCCGGCTAGAAACTCAACGAAAATATCCGGTCCTAGACCAGAGGAGATACGGTGCCCTGCATGTGTTTGACCAAGAAAAAACTTGAAGGGAAATGACAAGACTCTAGACACCGTGTGGAAGCTGTAGGTACTGCAACCTCAGTCAATTAATTGTGGTTCACCTTTATCAATGGGTTCAAGTAGCGCATGGATATATTTTCCCATTTTCAGTGATCAGTTTTTCCTGTGCTTTTCGATGTAAATGCCGTTCTGGTAAAGCCACAGCAGTGATTTAACCAGTTTTTTAAACGTCTGAGTGTTTTCTATCCACACAGACTAAGCAAATGCATATACTATATTCCTGGCATGAGTAGCAGGGCGCTGAAATGTTGCGCGATTTTTAACAGAATGTTCAAAAAAGTAGAGGGTCGACTTAAGAGGTTAAAGCATCCAGAGACATTATTAAGATACATCCAATATGTTAATCAGTGATATAGAGTAGTAAGAGATCATATAGAGGGTGTGTCTGGTGTATGTATTTGTATTTATTATGGATCCCCATTAGTTCCTGCCAAGGCAGCAGCTACTCCTCCTGGGGTTTATTATGGATCCCCAATAGTTCCTGCCAAGACAGCAGCTACTCTTCCTGGGATCCACCAAAATTAAAGCAGTTATACCATTTAAAAAAACAGTATAATACATTCACAACATATTTCACCACACATTAAGTGTGTGCCCTCAGGCTCCTACTACCACATATCTACAACACAAAATCTGTGAGTAAGTGTGTGTATAGTGCCTATGTTATCGTCTATGTATGCATGTAACTGTTTCTGTTCGTATGTGGGTGGAACTTCCCCAGTAGACCAGGAAGTTATTCAGGAATCACATAACAAGGTGAAAAGTAGAAGAAAGTGTCCCAACTTTAACCAGCCAGGCATGTTACTGTATAACCAGCCAGGACATGTTACTGTATAACCAGCCAGGACATGTATACTGTATAACCAGCCAGGACATGTTACTGTATAACCAGCCAGGACATGTTACTGTATAACCAGCCAGGACATGTTACTGTATAACCAGCCAGGACATGTTACTGTATAACCAGCCAGGACATGTTACTGTATAACCAGCCAGGACATGTTACTGTATAACCAGCCAGGACATGTTACTGTATAACCAGCCAGGACATGTTAGTGTATAACCAGCCAGGACATGTTACTGTATAACCAGCCAGGATATGTTACCGTATAACCAGCCAGGACATGTTACCGTATAACCAGCCAGGACATGTTACCGTATAACCAGCCAGGACATGTTACCGTATAACCAGCCAGGACATGTTACCTTATAACCAGCCAGGACATGTTACCGTATAACCAGCCAGGACATGTTACCGTATAACCAGCCAGGACATGTTACCGTATAACCAGCCAGGACATGTTACCGTATAACAAGCCTTGACATGTTACTGTATAACCAGCCAGGACATGTTACTGTATAACCAGCCAGGACATGTTACTGTATAACCAGCCATGACATGTTACTGTATAACCAGCCAGGACATGTTACTGTATAACCAGCAGGACATGTTACTGTATAACCAGCCAGGACATGTTACTGTATAACCAGCCAGGACATGTTACTGTATAACCAGCCAGGACATGTTACTGTATAACCAGCCAGGACATGTTACTGTATAACCAGCCAGGACATGTTACTGTATAACCAGCCAGGACATGTTACTGTATAACCAGACAGGACATGTTACTGTATAACCAGCCAGGACATGTTACTGTACAACCAGCCAGGACATGTTACTGTATAACCAGCCAGGACATGTTACTGTATAACCAGCCATGTATTTCATTTTTATTTAACCTTTATTTAAGTCAGTAAAAAAACAAAAAACATCTTATTTACAACGACGGCCTACCAAAAGAAAAGGCGTCCCATGGGACGGGGCCTGGGATAAAAAATAAATACAATATTAATATAGGACAAAACACACATCATAACAAGAGAGACAACACAACACTATATAAAGAGAGACCCAAGATAACAACACAACATAACAAAAACATGGTAGCAACGCAACATGGTAGCAGCACAAAACATGGTAAAAACATTACTGGGTACAGACAACAGCACAAAGGTCAAGAAGGTAGAGACAAGAATACATCACACAAAGCAGACACAACTGTCAGTAAGAGTGTCCATGACTCTTCGAATGGGGAGATTGAGATTAAACTGTCCAGTTTGAGTGTTTGTTGTAGTTTGTTCCAGTTTCAAGCTGCAGCGAACTGAAAAGAGAAGTGACCCAGGGATGTGTGTGCTTTGGGGATCTTTAACAGAATGCGACTGGCAGAACGGGTGTTATATGTGGAGAATGAGGGCTGCAGTAGGTATCTCAGATAGGGGGGAGTGAGGTCTAAGAGGGTTTTATAAATAAGCATCAACCAGTGGGTCTTGTGACAGGTATACAGAGATGACCAGTTTACAGAGGAGTACAGAGTGAAGTGATGTGTCCTATAAGGAGCACTGGTGGCAAATCTGATCTGGGTCAGACACCATATAGGACTGTATCCACAAAGAAATGGCCTTGAGAGCTCCTTTATCAATACTACTTAACATATCAGTCTAATTCCTGTTTAACCCTTGTGTGGTGTTCGGGTCTTTGGGACCCATTTTCAATGTTTACTAAAATAGAAATGATATACAATTAATATATTTTTTGGACCTGATATTCATTGGCCTTGTCTAATTTTCTGTGAAGAACATGTAAAATAACACATTTTCATTGAGTTCACACTGTGCACCCCCTACACATTTATGTGGTGTTCGAGTAATAAAAGTGTGGGAAAGTGTGTGTCGGTGAAAACAATTAAACATTTTACAAAAGGTTTGCTGTGTGCCTGCACTCTGTCTTCCTCCTCCCTGGGCCTGCTGTTTCAAAATAGCACCAAGAACCTTTGTCAGCCCGCCTGTCTCCCGCTTCTCTCGCACTCCTTTCACTTTGTATCAAATCAAATCAAAAAATGTTAGTCACATACACATGGTTAGCAGATGTTAATGCGAGTGTAGCGAAATGCTTGTGCCTCTAGTTCCGACAATGCAGTAATATCTAACAAGTAATCTAACAAATACACAATAACTACCTTATACACACACAAATGTAAAGGGATGAATAAGAATATGTACAAATAAATATATGGATGAGCGATGGCCGTGCGGCATAGGCAAGATGCAGTAGATGGTATTGAATACAGTATATACATATGAGATGAGTCATGTAGTAAATGTAAACATTATTAAAGTGGCGTTATTTAAAGTGACTAGCGGTACCTTTATTAAGTCAATTTATTTAAGTGGCCAGAGATTTGAGTCAGTATGTTGGCAGCAGCCTCTCTATGTTAGTGATGGCTGTTTAACAGTCTGATGGCCTTGAGATATAAGCTGTTTTTCAGTCTCTCGTCCCAGCTTTGATGCACCTGTACTGACCTTGCATTCCAGATGATAGAGGGGTGAACAGGCAGTGGCTTGGGTGGTTGTTGTCCGTGATGATCTTTTTGGCCTTCCTGTGACATTGGGTGGTGTAGGGGGCATTGAGGGCAGGTAGTTTACCCCCTTTTATGCATTGTGCAGACCGCTCTACCCTCTGAAGAGCCTTGCGGTTAAGGGCGGTGCAGTTGCCATTCCAGGCGGTGATACAGCCTGACAGGATGCACTCGATTGTGCATCTGCAAAAGTTTGTGAATGATTTAGAAGACAAGCCAAATTTCTTCAGCCTCCTGAGGTTGAAGAGGCGCTGTTGTGCCTACTTCAGCACGCGGTCTGTGTGGGTGGACCATTTCAGTTTGTTTGTGATGTGTACACCAAGGAACTTAACTTTCCACCTTCTCCACTACTGTCCCGTCGATGTGGGTAGGGGGGGTGCTCCCTCTGCTGTTTCCTGAAGTCCACGATCATCTCTTTTGTTTTGTTGAAAGTGAGTGTGAGGTTATTTTCCTGACAACACACTCCGAGTGCCCTCACCTCCACCCTGTAGGCCGTCTCGTAATTGTTGGTAATCAAGCCTACCAATGTGGTGTCATCTGCAAACTTGATGATTGAGTTGGAAACGTGCATGGCCACACAGTCATGGGTGAAGAGGGAGTACAGGAAAGGGCTGAGAACCCACCCTTTTGGGGCCCCAGTGTTGAGGATCAGCGGGGTGGAGATGTTGTTTCCTACCTTCACCACCTGGGGGCGGCCCGTCAGAAACTCTAGGATCCAGTTGCACAGAGCGGGGTCGAGACTGATGTGTTGAGGGTACTACGGTGTTAAATGCTGAGCTGTATTCAATGAACAGCATTCCTACATAGGTATTCCTCTTGTGCAGATGAGATAGGGCAGTGTGATGGCGATTGCATCGTCAGTGGACCTATTGGGGCAGTATGCAAATTGAAGTGGGTCTAGGGTATCAGGTAGGGTGGAGGTGATATGGTCCTTGACTAGTCTAAAAGCACTTCATGATGACAGAGGTGAGTGCAACGGGGTGATAGTCACTTCGATCAGTTACCTTAGCTTTCTTGGGAACAGGAACAATGGTGGCCATCTTGAAGCATGTGGGGGCAGTAGATTGGGATACGGATTGATTGAACGTCAGTAAAAACTAAAACAGGAAATGCCCATGCTCAGGTCCATCCAAAGCTGGTCTGACCAGTTGGATTCCACGCTTCAAGATTACTTTGATCACATGAGATATGGCATATGTTCTGGATAGCCTCAGACAATAACATTGATGTATACGCTGACTCGGTGAGCGAGTTTATTAGCAAGTGCATCGGAGCGTATTCAACAATTATATATAGGAGGTTACTGTCATTAATGGCAGCAGTCAACGAAGTTGAATTTAAGGTGAAAAATGTCTGTGTATTATTTAGGATGTTCTAACTATGTCTAACAGTTCTTAACCCTGTAGGTACTGGTATTAACCATGCTATCTGATGGTTTTTAACCCTGTAGGTACTGGTATTAACCATGCTATCTGATGGTTTTTAACCCTGTAGGTACTGGTATTAACCATGCTATCTGATGGTGTTTAACCCTGTAGGTACTGGTATTAACCAACCATGCTATCTGATGGTTTTTAACCCTGTAGGTACTGGTATTAACCATGCTATCTGATGGTGTTTAACCCTGTAGGTACTGGTATTAACCATGCTATCTGACTGTTATTAACCCTGTAGGTACTGGTATTAACCATGCTATCTGATGGTTTTTAACCCTGTAGGTACTGGTATTAACCATGCTATCTGATGGTTTTTAACCCTGTAGGTACTGGTATTAACCATGCTATCTGATGGTTTTTAACCCTGTAGGTACTGGTATTAACCATGCTATCTGATGGTTTTTAACCCTGTAGGTACTGGTATTAACCATGCTATCTGATGGTTTTTAACCCTGTAGGTACTGATATTAACCATGCTATCTGATGGTTTTTAACCCTGTAGGTACTGGTATTAACCATGATATCTGACTGTTGTTAACCCTGTAGGTACTGGTATTAACCATGATATCTGATGGTGTTTAACCTTGTAGGTACTGGTATTAACAATGATATCTGACTGTTGTTAACCCTGTAGGTACTGGTACTAACCATGATATCTGATGGTTTGTAACCCTGTAGGTACTGGTATTAACCATGATATCTGACTGTTGTTAACCCTGTAGGTACTGGTATTAACCATGATATCTGATGGTGTTTAACCTTGTAGGTACTGATATTAACCATGATATCTGACTGTTGTTAACCCTGTAGGTACTGGTACTAACCATGATATCTGATGGTTTGTAACCCTGTAGGTACTGGTATTAACCATGATATCTGATGATTTTTAACCCTGATCAGGTACTGGTACTAACCATGATATCTGATGGTTTGTAACCCTGTAGGTACTGGTATTAACCATGATATCTGACTGTGTCAGGTGGACTGGGGACAGCAAGCGTCATAACCCAGTGTTTAACCTCCGTAGGTAGAGAGAAAGAAAGTATTAACCATGATATCTGACTGTTGTTATCCCTGTAGGTACTGGTATTAACCATGATATCTGACTGTTTTAACCTGTAGGACCTGGTATTAACCATGATATCTGATGATTTTTAACCCTGTAGGCACTGGTATAAATAAACAGCAGCCTGATAATTGTGGGGCCAGGAGGGGTCAGGAAAATGGTGAGGAGGACTGTGTTGAGATACGGGAAGATCAGAGTCCTCTAAAGGAAAGACTTGTCATGTGACAGGAAACTCAACTGGATTTGTGAGAAAGTGGTTTAACATCACCATGACAACATTCAGTAAAACACAGCAGCCTACAGTGCACACAACTTCCTCCATTCTCGCTCACATGTACTAGATTCAGTCCATAGTGCAGAAGATCTGCGCTATAACGCAATACAAAGGCAATGTTCCTGCATTTGTGAAGACTGCATTCACAGTAAACTCTACATATGTCAGCTTCATTGAAAATTAACTTTACATTTCAATAGCACTATAGCGCAGATGTTCTGCTCTATGGATGGAATCTAGGATTCAGAATGAGCCATAGCAGAGGAAGAAGAAAATTAAGGTAATATCAGAGAGAGAGAAAAAAAGGGAAACCAATTATAGTTCTGTTAAGATTTAGAGAACAGTATGTAAAAGTATAATTAAACACACAATGACTCAACCCAAATTAATAAACAAACACAGCATCAGCTTAATTCATTTATTCAAATATGACTTGTGTTTGGGTTGACAAATCACTTACATTTCTAGGACAAAAACACTGAATAAAAGAATAAATATCACGGAACAGAATGAACAAGGGATGGAGAGGATATTACACCAAACTGTCTGGTCTACAAGAGTGCGTCACAAATTACACCCTGTTTCCCCATGTAGTGCACTATATACAGAATAGGGTGCCATTAAAGACACATATCAAGTCTCCTTCTTATTGGTGGATAGCCTTGAAACATCCTGTCATTTGTTGTGGGCCACAGACAGATGGAACTATTTATTCTTATCACCAAGACTTGAATTATTCATTATTTTGTAAATGGTTAAACATATTTATAGGTGGTGTTTCCTTTCTGAACAACATTTAGCAATTGTTCCCTACTGAGCAAAAACTGGTTGAATCAACTTTGTTTTCACGTGATTTCAAACCCAAAAAGTATGTGATGATGTTGAATCAACGTGGATAACTGATTGGATTTGCAAAAAGTAATCAACGTAGGGGCGTTTCATATTTTTATCACCCAGCTTTTAACCTAAATCCAATGACATTTGTTGTTGATTTCACATTGAATTCACTGTTAGTTTTGATTTACATTTGGTTGAGTTGTCAACTAGAGGTTGAACTAACATCTGTGCCCATTGGGTTGGTGGTAGTCTAACAAAACAAGCTTTGTAGTGTTTTCAGTCGTTAATTACTTGTTTGTCATGTAGCTAACTACTGGAACTACATTACTTTTTTGGCAAAAATGTATTTATTTTTCAGAATCAGACCTGCTTTATTCTCACTTGAAACATTTGTTAAAAAGGTCTTCAGTGCCCTCAGAAAGTATTCATACCCATATGTAACAGTATAACTTTAGACTGTCCCCTCGCCCATAGCCGGGCGCGAACCAGGGACCCTCTGCACACATCAACAACAGTCACCCACGAAGCATCGTTACCCATCGCTCCACAAAAGCCGTGGCCCTTGCAGAGCAAGGGGAACCACTACTTCAAGGTCTCAGAGCAAGTGACGTCACCGATTGAAACGCTATTTAGTGCGCACCACAGCTAACTGTTTCACATCCGTTACACTCACCCCCCTTTTGACCTCCTCCTTTTCCGCAGCAACCAGTGATCCAGGTCACGGAACCAATGTAACAGTATATAGATATAGATATATATTTTTTTAATATACCTCTATTCCCCGCAAACCCTACCACCCTTCCCTCAATTGGAGTAAAGAAACAATAACACTTAGGTTTCTACATATTGTAGCGTTATTTATTAGAGAGGGGTAAAGAAAGACTTTGTTCGGGCGCCAGGCAGGTATTAACCATAGGAAAAGAGTAGAATAGAGAGAGTACCACTACCAGACCCACACACATCAGCAGAAGAGACTGCCTAGAGTGTAGCCTGTTTACCAGATAGCCAGTGGAGAGAAAAGAGAATACACACCCTATAAAACCCACATCACAGGGGTAACCCCACCAAGAATACCTCATACAATAATAATAATAATGGCAGAGCAATTGAACAGCAACTTCATACCAGAAAGAACCCAGTCAGAGGATTTGCAATAATCTGTATTATTTTCCAGTGGAGGAGTGCAGAGGGTATGAATGTGGGGGGTGTTCATAGACACAAAGGCCTTAAAAATTTCCACAATCTTCTCGGCCACATGTCCTTAGTACACCCCACCTCAATACAGTTCAAATAACAATACACAACTTGCAAGCAACCTCCTTTTAACTAAAATGTCCACCCAAATACTTCTGGCAGGGCAATAATAGTCCAGCTCCAATGATCTTCAATGGGAAGTGCATTAGGAAAATAGAGATTCTGTTGCAGGGTAAAGCACTGGATAGAGGGAAGAGAAAGAGAGAAAGGAAACAAGAGAGATCTTAGCTGTGGTCTTCAGGCATGCCGGTGTACTGTCTGACTGGCCGATGGTTAGTTGGTTTGTAGGTTAAAGCTTCACAACAATGTTGCTACTAATCCTCTATTTTCAATGTCCATCTAGTTTGAAATATATTTTCCTTAACTGTGCTATTTCACAAAATCTTTGAACCTATATACAGTTTTTTACAGACCTGTATGTTTTACATTGGTTCTTTTCATTTGTTATTTCACCTTTATTCAACCAGGTTGGCCAGTTGAGAACAAGTTATGATTTACAACTGCGACCTTATCTTGTTATTAGTCCCACCCTTCAGCTCCATTCAACCCCTCCCATCTATCTCTTAACACCATCCATTTTGGATTTCTATTTGCCATATATTTTTCAACTGTGCTGTGATGTTTCACAAAAGTACTGAATATTTCTATTCAAATAGCTTCTACAGATTGTAAATTAAGATAAACATTTTTGCTAAAATAATTATTATATTATTGATTAATTGACTATGGCTTTTCAAATCACCCAGTATTGCTATCTGCAGCATTAGTTCTAGGCAAATGTTGCAATTCTTCAGCGATTCCTGGACCTGTGACCAAAAAACAAGCTACATATGAGCAGTACCATAATAAATTATCAAATGACTCTGCCTCCTCATAGCAAAATCTGCATAGCTGGGATGATTGTATCCCCCATTTATATATACATATAAAACATTCTATTGGTTGCAAGAATATTGTATAGTAATTTAACCTGTTGAGTGTAGGGGCAGTACTTTGATGTTTGGTTGAAAAACATACCCAAATTAAACTGCCTATTTCTCATGCCCAGAATCTAGAATATGCATATAATTGTCAGATGAGGATAGAAAACATTCTAAAGTTTCCATAACTGTCAAAATATTGTCTGTGGGTATAATAGAACTGATATGGCAGGGAAAACCTGAGGAAAATCCAACCCTGAAGTGCTGTTTTCCTGAAAGCTCTCTGTTCCATTGCCTGCCTTCGCTCCATTTAAAGGGATATCAACCAGATTACTTTTCATATGGCTTCCCCATGGTGTGAACAGTCTTTAGACATAGTTTCAGGCTTTTATTTTGAAAAATTTGCGAGAAAGATCACATCGCGTCATTGTATGGCTGGGTGCCAGCAACGTTTTGCATAAGCAACAGCTTGGAGCAGACATAGCAGACATTTTTCTCTCTTAACGTCACTCTGAACTGCAGTGCTCAATACTGTGTAGACGAATTCACACCACAGTTTAATTTGAGCATTTTGAATCAAACAGAATATAATAAAATAGAGCATCTTCATTGTTTATTAAAATATATCACATTAGCAAAATATGGAATGATACCAGTCAGTCACCAGGGTGACTTCACTCATAACTTCTCACTGCTGTTTAGCTCTTTCCAAGCCTCAGTCCCAGATCTGTTTGTGCTGTCTTGACAATTGTATGCCATTTTCACACCAAACAATAACTATCACGTTTGGAGTTAAGACCCAGGTACAGACAGTGTCGAAGTAACAAAAGTGTATTAAATTGAACACTGGCAGGCAAAGGTACAGGACGGCAGACAGGCTCAGGGTCAGGCAGAGGTTGGTAATCCAGAGTAATAGGGCAAGTGGGACAGGACAGGGCAGTAACAGGTAATGGGGCAAGGGTCAGGCAGACAGGCTCAGGGTCAGGTAATCCAGAGTAATGGGGCAAGGGTACAGGACGGCAGACAGGCTCAGGGTCAGGCAGAGGTTGGTAATCCAGAGTAATGGGGCAAGGGTACAGGACGGCAGACAGGCTCAGGGTCAGGCAGAGGTTGGTAATCCAGAGTAGTGGGGCAAGGGTACAGGACGGCAGACAGGCTCAGGGGGTCAGGCAGAGGTTGGTAATCCAGAGTAGTGGGGCAAAGGTACAGGATGGCAGACAGGCTCAGGGTCAGGGCAGGCATAAAGGTCAAAACCAGGAAAAATAGAAATACAGGACCTATAGGTGGAAGGTGAAAACGCTGGTACGTATGATGAACAAAACCAACTGGCAATGGACAAACAGTGATCACAGGTATAAATACACAGGGGATAATGGGGTACATGGGTGACACCTGGAGGGGGTTTGAGACAATCACAAAGACAGGTGCAACAGATCAGGGTGTGACAATAACATAGGAGGTGGCAAGACAGCACAAACATATTTGGTACTGAGGCTAGCTGTTTCCAACTAACAGGTATCTTTTTCTGGTATTTTCATCTCAGAACCAACACTAAAGTTTGAGGCCCTCTCAAAGGTGTGACATAGTCATCATCAGACTGAGTTTAATGCAAACCACAACCACAACACAAACAACCTGACCACGATAAATGTCATTCAGTAACTGTGCAGGTGTTATCATTACCTTATAAGATATTCATTATCATTCCCATCTCTTAAATATATTGTGTTTTATAGTAGTGTCAAAGTACCAGTTTAGTCAGTACGTAGTTATGACAGTTCACTGCAAACCCTATGGCCTCTGTTGTCTCTGGTAGTCAACATGATGGCTGCTGAAAGCTTCTTGATAACTGAGTCCCTTCCCATCTCTCTTCCAACCCCCCTCATGACGTTGACCATGTTCCAGGCTGACTACATGGAAGTCGCCTTCCAGATCTCACAACACCTGGATAGGTGTTTAACATATCAGCGAACCACATCATATGATATAGCAAACAAATGCCCATTGGTTGCTGTGTGCAGCCTGACTGCAATATAGTCGGCCTGGAACGAGACCGCTCTCCTCATTGAGGTTGATAGATTGAGCAGTGCTGAGCTCAGGTGTTTAACACATCCGTTAACCATATCATGTGGTATAGGAATCTATTGGCCATTGGTTGCTGCGTGCAACTCAACTGCAATATAGTTGGCCATCCATGGCATGACACCGTTCTGTCCTTCTTGTGGTTGATAGATTGTGCAGTACAGGGCTCTGACCTCACAGACACAGGAAACTACTAACCCTGCTACTGCTCTCCATCCCTCCATGCATAAAGTTTATTTCAAAGCCGTTAATAAGTGTAATTTATTTCTACAACTATTTTTATTTATCTTTGTCAAAATCTTTGAATCTTTTTTTGAATCTAAATATCTTTGTAGCCATTTCTAATTATAAAACTGAGAACAAATTTTCTTCAAGTGAGCTGAAATTGATATCTTTATAACAGATGTACAGGAAGTGGATAAATAGGACAGGAAATGTCATATTGCTGAATGCTTTTCTTTATTGGTTTTAACAAAAGCTGCAATGCACACACGCCAATTCACTGGCAGAAGAAATCTTAACAATCTAAGCAAACAATGTGGCCAACATTTGTACCAGGACCGATCTGACAATCAAATATCCTGCATTTGTGGGAGGGAGCAACAATGGATGGGGAAACCAAGGGTTACAATATAATCTACAATAGAACACAAAATGTCATAATTTGACAGCATGCAGAAAAGCTGTGTTGCTGGTTTAATTTTATTCTCATTGGAGTTGTTTAAACAAACTGCAATTCAGGTAACTTTTTTCTTTCTTAGTACTCTCCAGTTTGTAAACGACATCACACCAGAGGTCATTCTTGTCTGTTCTCTTCAGCACCTCTGTAATTTTGAACACCTCGTAGGGAGGAATCAGCACCTCCTTCTCATGAGCCATCTGAGATGCGTACTCCCCCAGTGGGGCACCAAGGTAGGTGGTGATCTCAAAACAGGAGCGATTTCCAAAGTGTTTAGTGATTTTCTTGTCTAAAGAGCTCGACGTGAACTGTCCGAATCGCATTTCATCATATTGGACACCCTCGAAAGAGTCTTTAGATCCACGGAAGGTTTGGAATGTCTTGTTCTTGTTGTTCTTGTTCTTGTTCAGCATTCGTAAGGCATTGGCCAAAAAGAAGTGCAGGGAGTGGTACTTGAATGCAGTTTTGTAGCTCTCCTTTTGGGTACGAGTGGCAGCGTTGAATGACTTGTAAACGTTGGATGTTGCATTCACATACACCTGGATTGCCAGGGAATAGTTTTTAGACAGTTTTCCTTTTTTTGTGTAATGGTCCTCAGCAGCGGTCCAAGCCTGTTTGAAATCTTTGTTCTCTCCTCTCTCTTTTGGCAGGTAATAGTCATGCACCTTCCTGAGCATCTTCTCCTCAGAGCCCTTGTAGGAGTCATCAACAGAGTCTGGAGCCATGTCTAAGGGGAAGTTGGATTTTGGATCATGCAGAGGGAGACGAACCTTTAGTGAATGGAATAGAAATAGAGAAACAGGTGTGAAACAAGAAAATGCAGGTAACATTATTATGATGAGAAACAGCTGTAAGTCTGTTAGTTATTCATTTAGAGTTTAAGATGTTGGGGTGGGTGGGAGGTTCTGAGTTGACATGGAATTGGAATTTTAAGATGGTCATACTATGAATCATATATCTATTTGATTTTGAATTTTGGATCCCTTTAGGAATCAAAAAATATATAATAATTAGTAATAATAATTGAATGAAAAATGTAATGTTTTTGGCCTTTCCTTCAAACCCTATAGAAACTCATTGGATAAGACATTCATCAAATGCAGAAAGGACAGTCAAAAAATTTATCAGAAAAAACAAGGTTTTGAAGTGTGTGTCCTAAAGCTAGGAGATATAAGAAAACTCAGGAAACGTATATATATATTTCTTTACACATATATAACGCCTTTTTTGGGGTAGGCACAAAACTACCTTCATACTTCGGTTTAAAACCGATATCTGTTACCTTCAGACGAGTCACGTGACACTTAACTTTGTCCATAATAACATTTTGCCTGTTATTTTCCTCTTTGACTCTCTCTCTCTCAAAATAGTGTAGCAGCTTACCATCTTGGAGTCCACACCCAAAATCCAAGCCGGGACGAATAACATCACAGTAAAGGTTAGGATCTTGTGTCTTGCCATGATGTCAAAATGTATTGGTCCAATGTCAACTTGTAATGGAGATTAATTGTCTTTTAAGATACAGAATCAGCATTCAAATGTTCAACTTTCAGGGGTCCTTGTTATAACAGAGCTCTTGTGGTTATGTTCACAGTCCCTCCTCTCTTGCTGACAACAGGCAAATACAGATACAAGTACCCCTCAAACACCATAGCACAGTGAACACACACACACACACACACACACACACACACACACACACACACACACACACACACCCACACACACACAACACCAAATGACTTCTGAGAATGGTTTGTTCACACTTATTTAATGCTGATCTATGTGTGGACATGACCAACACCAGCAACAACACTGCTGATACTGAGAAAAGGTTCCCATAGTAACAGTACAGAAAGACCCTTCAACCTCATCATCATCCTTCCCCTCTAATCAGGGACTGATTCATGTCTGGGATACTAATAGCCAATATACCACTTTAATCAATCACCCAGAATAATGGGAAGCAGCACTACAGTGAACCTTGAGGCCCCCAGTCCAGGGTTTCCCAACATGTTTGTTTTATCTCTAATCTGACACACCTGATTCAGTCTACTAACCCTCAAACCCTTGACTAATTGATGCAGGTGTGCCTGTCTGGTGAACCCAGAGAAGAGGGTTGGAAAGTACTGCACCTACAGCTTGTGGAGTTCAATACTGCCCTCTTCTGGCTGCCGTGCAGAATGAAACGTGTCAAATAACTAAAGGCCTCTGGGTACATTAGTGTGTGTTTGGATTCAGTGGTCTCTCCTGCCAGTACCAGGGTATGATTTAGACAGTCTCCCAATATTCTAATACTGCTGGTTATGGTTGTTTCCTTTCCTTTGTTATGACTGAGATGTGTGAGGCCTCGTAGGTTGACAGGGTTCCATTCCTTTGTTATGACTGAGATGTTAAAAACCTGGTAGGTTGACAGGGTTCCATTCCTTTGTTATGACTGAGATGTTAAAAACCTGGTAGGTTGACAGGGTTCCATTCCTTTGTTATGACTGAGATGTTAAAAACCTGGTAGGTTGACAGGGTTCCATTCCTTTGTTATGACTGAGATGTTAAAAACCTGGTAGGTTGACAGGGTTCCATTCCTTTGTTATGACTGAGATGTTAAAAACCTGGTAGGTTGACAGGGTTCCATTCCTTTGTTATGACTGAGATGTTAAAAACCTGGTAGGTTGACAGGGTTCCATTCCTTTGTTATGACTGAGATATGAGAGACCTGGAAGATAAATAGAGTTCCATCACATTGCATTCATATGGTGAGGTCCTTCAGATCTTTGATTGTAACAAAGCAAAGGAGACAAGGAAATGAGACAAGTAAAGTAAGGGAACAGTTTGACACTAATTGGAGGTGGCCTTACTGTTTGGGAACATAGCTGCTGACTGTATAAAGTTTATGCTGGAGTCCAGCCACTATATAGATACTGTAGCATCTAATCCAGCAGACATATCTGTAGAGGGATGTGTGTTCACACAGATCAATAGAGGTCACATTTTAATACATATATACACACACCCACACAGGCAGGAAACACCACATGGCTTCTGAGAATGGTTTGTTCACACTTCTTTCATACTGATCTATTTGTGGGCATGACCAGCACCAGCAACACCACTGCTGATACTGAGAAAAGGTTTCCCATAGTAACAGTACAGAAAGACCCTTAAACCTCATCATCATCCTTCTCCTCTAATCAGGGACTGATTCAGGTCTAGAATACTAATTGCCAATATACCACTTTAATCAATCAATCACCCAGAATAATGGAAAGCAGCACTAAAGTGAAGATTGAGGCCCCCAGTCCAGGGTTTCCCAACCCTCTCCTCAGGGACCATCAGACATTTCACATTTTTTTCACAGTTTTAGCACTTAACTGGCACACCTGATTCAGTCTACTAACCATCAAACTCTGTAGTGCATCAAATTAATGCAGGTGTGCCTGTCTGGTGAACCCAGTGGAGAGGGTTGGAAAGTACTGCACCTACAGTATAGTAGAAAACCCTGGTCCTGAAGTGCTGCAGAAAGAGGTTTGTCTAGTTAGAGCTTAGTCTGCCAATCATTCCTTTAGCTTGTGGAGTTAAATACTGCCCTCTTCTGGCTGTTGTGCAGAATGAGCTGTGTCAAGTAACTAAAGGCCTCTGGGTAAATTAGTGTGTGTTTGGTTTTCAGTAATCCTAATCTGACACACCTGATTCATTCTACTAACCATCAAACCCTTTACTAATTGATGCAGGTGTGCCTGTCTGGTGAACCCAGAGAAGAGGGTTGGGAAGTACTGCACCTTGTAGGCAACCGTGGTCCTGGAGGAGCCCAGGCAAATCATGTTTTGAATTTAACCAACCTGGAAGACCAGTTGTGTTGAATTTAGGCAATCACTGAACTGATCCCTACTGTGTGAGACTGGATTTGAATAACCCTAGTCTGAGCTTTCTCTGTCAATCATGCCTTTAGCTGGTTAAGTGAAATGCTTCCCTCTTCTGGTAACTGTGAACAATGCTCCATGTCACTGAGCCTACCTAAACTGAAGGATCTGTCAACCATCTATTTAAAACATTTGTTCCCCAGAATCCAACTTCTAAATAAGTGTGTGGCCCATTTGCAGGTGTGAGACAGTCATATGAATATGAAAACCCCTTTATCAGATCAATTAATAAAAGGTCAATGACTAAAATATGTCCTTGATTGTATGTCCTTGATTGTTGTACTATTTGATTCTGTTCCTGGTCAACCTGCCTCTTAGACAAACCACCTAGACCGTGTCTGACATCTGTCTTGACTACTACT
>NC_088413.1:19942339-19966802 GCF_034236695.1 Oncorhynchus nerka | reverse complement strand
ATATGCATTTCCTTAGTCTGTGTGGATAGAAAACACTCAGACGTTTATAAAACTGGTTAAATCACTGCTGTGGCTTTACCAGAACGGCATTTACATCGAAAAGCACAGGAAAACTGATCACTGAAAATGGAAAAATATATTGCTGCGCGACTTGAACCCATTGATAAAGGTGAACCACAATTAATTGACTGAGGTTGCAGTACCTACAGCTTCCACATGGTGTCTAGAGTCTTGTCATTTCCCTACGAGTTTTTTCTTGGTCAAACACATGCAAGGCATCGTATTTCTTCAGGTCTAGGACCGGATATTTTGGTTGAGTTTCTAGCCGGACATTTTTCCAGACGGACAGCTAATGATTTTTACATCGCCTCCTGATGAATTTTATCGCTTATTAATGTTTACTAATACCTAAAGTTGCATTACAAAAGTATTTCGAAGTGTTTTGTGAAAGTTTATCGTCGACTTTTTAAATTTTAAAAAATGACGTTACGTTTTGAAACGATGTTTTTTTAGTTTATCACACAGTCTACATATAACGATATCTAGGCTTTATATGGACCGATTTAATCGAAATAAAGACCCAATAGTGTTTATGGGACATCTAGGAGTGCCAACAAAGAAGATGGTGAAAGGTAATGAATGTTTTCTATTTTATTGTGCGGTTTGTGTAACGCCGAAATGCTAATTATTTTGTTTACGTCCCCTGCGGGTCTTTTGTGTTGTAGTGTATTGTTTCATGCTATCAGATAATAGCTTCTCATGCTTTCGCTGAAAAGCATTTTAAAAATCTGACTTGTTGCCTGGATTCACAACGAGTGTAGCTTTAATTCGATACCCTGCATGTGTATTTTAATGAACGTTTGAGTTTTAACTAATACTATTAGCATTTAGCGTAGCGCATTTGCATTTCCAGAGCTCTAGTTGGGACGCAAGCGTCCCGAGTAGAAGCAAGAGGTTTTAACAACAACTTTGTTATAAGATCAGCAAAAATGAAGCAATCATTAACAACCACTCAACAGTACATCGTTAGGAAAGCCCAACAAACAGAGTTCCCTCTCCTCTCATAGGAAAATTACAAAGCATTTTTTGTCATTGTGGCAGTTTAGCAGATGGGTGGAACATAGATGGGTAGACACAGAACATGGTGTGTAAAAGCTGATTTAGCTTGTCTGTTCAGATTAAGATAGCTAACGTTGCCACCATTGTTTGTTCCTTCCTTTATGTTTCCACCCATCTAAGTTCCTGTAGATATATGAGAACAGGATGTCACACACTCAGGTCGTACCTAAACGGCTCTTATCTGTACGCCCACACTTATGACTAAGTCACATAAGACAATCTTGTATCAGCAAAAAATACTAACATAAATGAATGGACAACTTATAACTGAGCCCTGGCCCCTCTCTCCTCCCACCCCTGTCGTAACATTGTCGAACCCCAGGCTGTAGTGACGCCTCAGCATTGTGATGACTTATACCGTTGTGCTAATCAGTAATATAATGGTGAATATTAAACAATATTTTTATTAAACATAATATGAATATTAAACATATTTTTTTGTGTGAAGTACAGCAACTGTATAGATAGCACCTAATCCAGCAGACATATAGTGTTTTCAGACCCCTTGACTTTTTCACATTTTGTGACATTACAGCCATATTCTAAAATGTATTAAATAAAAAAAAGATCATCTATCTACACTCAATACCTCATAATGACTAAGTGAAAACAGGTTTTACCTTATTTACATAAGTATTCAGATCCATTGCCACCAAGACTCTTCCTAGCGCTGGTCGCCTAGCAAAACTGAGCAATCGGGGGAGAAGGGCCTTGGTCAGGGATGTTACCAAGAACCCGATGGTCACTCTGGCAGAGCTCCAGAGCTCCTCTGTGGCGATGAGAGACTGTTCCAGAAGTACAACCATCTCTGCAGCACTCTACCAATCAGGCCTTTATAGTAGAGTGGCCAGACGGAAGACACTCCTCAGTAAAAGACACATGACAGCCCGCTTGGAGTTTGCCAAAAGACACCTAAATGACTATTAGACCATGAGAAACAAGATTCTCTGGTCTGATGAAACCAAGTTTGAACTATTTGTTTGGCCTGAACGCCAAGCGTCACGTCTGGGGGAAACCTTTCACCATCCCTACGGTAAAGCTTGGTGGGGGCAGTATCAATCTATGGGGATATTTTTCAGCGGCAGGGACTGGGAGACTGGGAGTCAGGATCAAGAAAAATATGAATGGAGCAAAGTACAGTGAGATCTTTGATGATAACCTGGTCCAGTGCGCTCAGAACCTCAGACTGGGTCGAAGGTTCACCTTCCAACAGGACAATGACCTTAAGCACACAGCCAAGCCAACGCAGGAGTGGCTTTGGGACAAGTCTCTGAATGTCTTTGAGTGGCCCAGCTAGAGCCCGGACATGAACACGATCCAACATCTCTGGAGATACCTGAAAATAGCTGTGTTGCGAAACTCCCCATCCAACCTGACAGGGCTTAAGAGGATCTGCAGAGAAGAATGGGAGAAATTCCTAGAAATACAGGCATGCCAAGCTTGTAGCGTCAGACCCAAGAAGACTCAGGGCTGTAATCAATGCCAAAGGTGCTTCAAATCAAATCATTTATTTGTCACGTGCTTCAACAAAGAACTGAGTAAAGGGTCTGATAAAAAAATAAAAAAAGAATTGTCATAAAAAAATGTTTTTGCTTTGTTATCATGAGGTGTTAGGTGTAGATTGAAGAGGGGGAAAATGATTTAACCCACATTAGAATAAGCATGTAAATGTAACAAAATGTGGAAAAAGTGAACATGTCTGAATACATTCCAAATGCACTGTATTTACAGAGTGATGTGTGTTTGCACAGATCAATAGAGGTCACATTCTAATGCATGCACACAGGCAGGAAACACAACAAGGCTTCTGAGAATTGTTTGTTCACACTTCTTCCATACTGATCTATGTGTGAACATGACCAACACCACTGCTGATACTAAATAAAGGTTCCCATAGTAACAGTACAGAGATACCCTTAAACCTCATCATCATCATTCTCCTCTGATCAGGGACTGATTCAGGTCTAGAATACTAATAGCCAATACACCACTTTAATCATTCAATCACCCAGAAAAATGGAAAACAGCACTACAGTGAAGATTGAGGCCCCAGTCCAGGGTTTCCCAACCCTCTCATCAGGGACCATCAGACGTTTCACATTTCAGTTTTAGCACTTAACTGGCACACCTGATTCAGTCTACTAACCATCAACTCCTTGACTAATTGATGCAGGTGTCCCTGTCTGGTGAACCCAGAGGAGAAGATTGGGAAGTACTGCACCTTGTAGGCAACCCTGGTCCTGGAGTGCCGCAGGCATGTTTTTAATTTAACCGACCTGGAAGAACAGATGTGTTGAATTTAGGCAAATCACTGAACTGATTCCTATGGAACACCTTTATCGGCATTCCATAGATCCCTACTGTGTGAGACTGGATTTGAATAACCCTAGTCTAAGCTTTTTCCGTCAATCATGCCTTAGCTGATTAAGTGAAATTCTTCCCTCTTCTGGTAACTGTGAAGAATGCTCCATGTCACTGCAGTTTATCTAGACCAAAGCATCTGTCGACCCTCTATTTAAAATGTTTGTTTCCCCAGAATCCAACTCCTAAATAAGTGTGTGGCCCATTTGCAGGTGTGAGACAGTCATGTGAATATGAAAACTCCTTTATCAGGCAATAGGTAGGTAACAGGGAATCTGGTAGGCTAAAGTACATGCAGGGAATAGCGAAAAGGTGTTGTTAGTAAGTCAGGCAAAAACTATCATACACGGGAATCATGGGAAAACCAGCATGCCAAAATACGTGTGTCACAAAACAAACGATACCTCACAGTGACAGGATGCAAAGAACTGAACTAAATAATGTGTGATAATGACCTACAGATGATTGAACAGGTGATTAGAATTCAGGTGATTGGGATCTGGGGAGTGAGCTGCATTCAGGTGATCTACATGTTTCAGGGTGAGAGTTGGAAGCAGATGTTACAATAACTGGGCTAATAACTAATCAAGCAAAGAATATCAAGAAATGTGCAATCAAGCGACTCTGCGCTCTGATCAGTACTGATGTGAAATGCCCATTCACTCGCAGGTGATTTAAAGACCACTCGTGGGCAAACCCCTTTCAAATTAAATGTTTACTCCGTTGTGCTCTGGGTCTGCCTACAACAAAATCACAGACTCAATCTTGCAAAGTTATATTTGTATTGGTTTGTTGCATTGAAAGGGGGCTGATAAAATATTGATTCGATTCCTGAAAAAACAATGATCTTTATAGTGCAATCTAATGGGGTTGAACTCAGTGAAGTTCAATCTCTTCCATCTCTGTTTCATGGCGTTTCTTCTGCACATCAGTCCTGGAGAAAGTGTGCGGCCATAGACTGTCTTTTTTTTGGGGCCTGTCACTTACAGTAACAATAAGAAACTGTGTTTTTAACCACTATATTTATCAATCCTTTCCAGATAACAGATTAATCAAAACTCTCTTTAGAAGCATTTTTCTCGTAAATAACCAACATGACTGCAGAGAGAGACCAGTTACAACAACCTGACTAAAGAGTGGCCAGCTACAACAACCTGATGAAAGAGAGAGGCCAGCTACAACAACCTGACTAAAGAGGGAGGCCAGCTACAACAACCTGACTGAAGAGAGAGGCCAGTTACAACAACCTGACTAAAGAGAGAGGCCAGCTACAACAACCTGACTAAAGAGAGAGGCCAGTTACAACAACCTGACTAAAGAGAGAGGCCAGTTACAACAACCTGACTAAAGAGAGAGGCCAGTTACAATAACCTGACTAAAGAGAGAGGCCAGCTACAACAACCTGACTAAAGAGAGAGGCCAGCTACAACAACCTGACTAAAGAGAGAGGCCAGCTACAACAACCTGACTAAAGAGAGAGGCCAGTTACAACAACCTGACTAAAGAGAGAGGCCAGCTACAACAACCTGACTAAAGAGAGAGGCCAGCTACAACAACCTGACTAAAGAGGGAGGCCAGCTACAACAACCTGACTAAAGAGAGAGGCCAGCTACAACAACCTGACTAAAGAGGGAGGCCAGCTACAACAACCTGACTAAAGAGAGAGGCCAGCTACAACAACCTGACTAAAGAGAGAGGCCAGCTACAACAACCTGACTAAAGAGAGAGGCCAGCTACAACAACCTGACTAAAGAGAGAGGCCAGTTACAACAACCTGACTAAAGAGAGAGGCCAGCTACAACAACCTGACTAAAGAGAGAGGCCAGCTACAACAACCTGACTGAAGAGAGAGGCCAGTTACAATAACCTGACTAAAGAGAGAGGCCAGCTACAACAACCTGACTAAAGAGAGAGGCCAGCTACAACAACCTGACTAAAGAGAGAGGCCAGCTACAACAACCTGACTAAAGAGAGGCCAGCTACAACAACCTGACTAAAGAGAGAGGCGATCTCAGGCAAAGCTTTTTGTGATAGGTGAGATATAAACTGTGGTGAATTAGAAGTAAAATCAAATGCAAAAGTGTGTACATATATGGGTTTGAGAGTATAATGACACTTGCTAACTTTCTCAATGTGTTCACCTTTGCTCTTCAACAGAGCAGCATTGTCAAGAGGGATGGAGATACTTTGACTGCAGTTTCTACTTCCTCTCCTCTGATACGAAAACCTGGGTTTTCACCATCCTTCCACCATTTCAAAGTAGTCAAGGTTGTCAACTGGGTTGGGTATTCTATGGATTGTAGCTAAAATGGAACAGATAAAGATTAATCCTCTATCTATCTATCTCTATGGGTCAAGGTCACGGTAATAGAAGGAAGAAACTGATTTTGTAGAAAACAGCCAGTAGGGGGAGACAAACACTTATAAAAGTAGGTATTATACCCAACATGAGGGAATTTTCTGACCAGCATCCCATTGACAAGCAGATTATAGACAAAACCTAAAACTGACCCTTACCTTGACCCTAACATTCACCTAATTTGAACCAATTCAGAAATTGAACACATTATAAATGTTTCATGATTTAATAAAATTATGTTATTGATGTTTAAAATAAAGCCTTTTTCTTTTTAGAAGTCCTGTTGTACTTGTGGTGACCATATATTCATGGACAAAAAGTGGTCTGTGTTTTCTGGACAGATACAGTATATGAGACCTACATAGAATGTGAATAATGACATTAAGCGCACGTCTCAAATGTCACCATATTCCCTGTATAGTGCACTACTTTTGACCAGGGTCCATCACTATGTAGGAAATAGGGTTCTATTTGGGACACAGTACGTTTAGGGAAGTTATTGCTGGAACACCTATTGTATTGTAATTTCAGTTGATTTCAGCATGCGTTGCTGTGCCAACACATTTTAGGCCATACATTTACATTTACATTTAAGTCATTTAGCAGACGCTCTTATCCAGAGCGACTTACAAATTGGTGCGTTCACCTTAAGACATCCAGTGGAACAGCCACTTTACAATAGTGCATCTAAATCTTTTAAGGGGGGTGAGAAGGATTACTTTATCCTATCCTAGGTATTCCTGAAAGAGGTGGGGTTTCAGGTGTCTCCGGAAGGTGGTGATTGACTCCGCTGTCCTGGCGTCGTGAGGGAGTTTGTTCCACCATTGGGGGGCCAGAGCAGCGAACAGTTTTGACTGGGCTGCGTGGGAACTGTACTTCCTCAGTGGTAGGGAGGCGAGCAGGCCAGAGGTGGATGAACGCAGTGCCCTTGTTTGGGTGTAGGGCCTGATCAGAGCCTGGAGGTACTGAGGTGCCGTTCCCCTCACAGCTCCGTAGGCAAGCACCATGGTCTTGTAGCGGATGCGAGCTTCAACTGGAAGCCAGTGGAGAGAGCGGAGGAGCGGGGTGACGTGAGAGAACTTGGGAAGGTTGAACACCAGACGGGCTGCGGCGTTCTGGATGAGTTGTAGGGGTTTAATGGCACAGGCAGGGAGCCCAGCCAACAGCGAGTTGCAGTAATCCAGACGGGAGATGACAAGTGCCTGGATTAGGACCTGCGCTGCTTCCTGTGTGAGGCAGGGTCGTACACTGCGGATGTTGTAGAGCATGAACCTACAAGAACGGGCCACCGCCTTGATGTTAGTTGAGAACGACAGGGTGTTGTCCAGGATCACGCCAAGGTTCTTAGCGCTCTGGGAGGAGGACACAATGGAGTTGTCAACCGTGATGGCGAGATCATGGAACGGGCAGTCCTTCCCCGGGAGGAAGAGCAGCTCCGTCTTGCCGAGGTTCAGCTTGAGGTGGTGATCCGTCATCCACACTGATATGTCTGCCAGACATGCAGAGATGCGATTCGCCACCTGGTCATCAGAAGGGGGAAAGGAGAAGATTAATTGTGTGTCGTCTGCATAGCAATGATAGGAGAGACCATGTGAGGTTATGACAGAGCCAAGTGACTTGGTGTATAGCGAGAATAGGAGAGGGCCTAGAACAGAGCCCTGGGGGACGCCAGTGGTGAGAGCGCGTGGTGAGGAGACGGATTCTCGCCAACTCGGAGAGGGTGGAGAGGAGGATCTGATGGTTCACAGTATCGAAGGCAGCTGATAGGTCTAGAAGGATGAGAGCAGAGGAGAGAGAGTTAGCTTTAGCAGTGCGGAGGGCCTCCTTGATACAGAGAAGAGCAGTCTCAGTTGAATGACTAGTCTTGAAACCTGACTGATTTGGATCAAGAAGGTCATTCTGAGAGAGATAGCGGGAGAGCTGGCCAAGGACGGCACGTTCAAGAGTTTTGGAGAGAAAAGAAAGAAGGGATACTGGTCTGTAGTTGTTGACATCGGAGGGATCGAGTGTAGGTTTTTTCAGAAGGGGTGCAACTCTCGCTCTCTTGAAGACAGATGGGACGTAGCCAGCGGTCAGGGATGAGTTGATGAGCGAGGTGAGGTAAGGGAGAAGGTCTCCGGAAATGGTCTGGAGAAGAGAGGAGGGAATAGGGTCAAGCGGGCAGGTTGTTGGGCGGCCAGCCGTCACAAGACGCGAGATTTCATCTGGAGAGAGAGGGGAGAAAGAGGTCAGAGCACAGGGTGGGGCAGTGTGAGCAGAACCAGCGGTGTCGTTTGACTTAGCAAACGAGGATCGGATGTCGTCGACCTTCTTTTCAAAATGGTTGACGAAGTCATCTGCAGAGAGGGAGGAGGGGGGAGGGGAGGAGGATTCAGGAGGGAGGAGAAGGTGGCAAAGAGCTTCCTAGGGTTAGAGGCAGATGCTTGGACTTTAGAGTGGTAGAAAGTGGCTTTAGCAGCAGAGACAGAAGAGGAAAATGTAAAGAGGAGGGAGTGAAAGGATGCCAGGTCCGCAGGGAGGCGAGTTTTCCTCCATTTCCGCTCGGCTGCCCGGAGCCCTGTTCTGTGAGCTCGCAATGAGTCGTCGAGCCACGGAGCAGGAGGGGAGGACCGAGCCGGCCTGGAGGATAGGGGACATAGAGAATCAAGGGATGCAGAAAGGGACGAGAGGAGGGTTGAGGAGGCAGAATCAGGAGATAGGTTGGAGAAGGTTTGAGCAGAGGGAAGAGATGATAGGATGGAAGAGGAGAGAGTAGCTGGGGAGAGAGAGCGAAGATTGGGACGGCGCGATACCATCCGAGTAGGGGCAGTGTGGGAAGTGTTGGATGAGAGCAAGAGGGAAAAGGATACAAGGTAGTGGTCGGAGACTTGGAGGGGAGTTGCAGTGAGGTTAGTGGAAGAACAGCATCTAGTAAAGATGAGGTTGAGCGTATTGCCTGCCTTGTGAGTAGAGGGGGAAGGTGAGAGGGTGAGAGGGTGAGGTCAAAAGAGGAGAGGAGTGGAAAGAAGGAGGCAGAGAGGAATGAGTCAAAGGTAGACGTGGGGAGGTTAAAGTCGCCCCAGAACTGTGAGAGGTGAGCCATCCTCAGGAAAGGAGCTTATCAAGGCATCAAGCTCATTGATGAACTCTCTGAGGGAACCTGGAGGGCGATAAATGATAAGGATGTTAAACTTGAAAGGGCTGGTAACTGTGACAGCATGGAATTCAAAGGAGGCGATAGACAGATGGGTAAGGGGAGAAAGAGAGAATGACCACTTGGGAGAGATGAGGATCCCGGTGCCACCACCCCGCTGACCAGAAGCTCTCGGGGTGTGCGAGAACACGTGGGCGGACGAAGAGAGAGCAGTAGGAACAGCAAATGGAAACACATTATTCTTATTGGACAGGTACAGTTAGTCCCTCCCTGTTTCAGTTTGCTTTCTTCCGTTTTGTGCCTAATGAATAAAACCCACATACTTTAGCTGTGCTGATGTTGCCTGGCTTAATGGAACCCAAACACTCAAAGTATTTAACAGATTTCAAATAGGTTTTAAACCCAGGTCTGGTTATTCATTATTTTTAAATCCAGAGACATTATTAAGATACATCCAATATGTTAATCAGTGATATAGAGTAGTAAGAGATCATATAAGAGGGTGTGTCTGGTGTATGTATTTGTATTTATTATGGATCCCCATTAGTTCCTGCCAAGACAGCAGCTACTCCTCCTGGGGTTTATTATGGATCCTCAATAGTTCCTGCCAAGACAGCAGCTACTCTTCCTGGGATCCACCAAAATTAAAGCAGTTATACCATTTAAAAAACAGTATAATACATTCACAACATATTTCACCACACATTGAGTGTGTGCCCTCAGGCTCCTACTCTACTACCACATATCTACAACACAAAATCTGTGAGTAAGTGTATGTATAGTGCCTATGTTATCGTCTATGTATGCATGTAACTGTTTCTGTTCGTATGTGGGTGGAACTTCCCCCAGTAGACCAGGAAGTTATTCAGGAATCACATAACAAGGTGAAAAGAAGAAGAAAGTGTCCCAACTTTAACCAGCCAGAACATGTTACTGTATAACCAGCCAGGACATGTTACTGTATAACCAGCCAGGACATGTTACTGTATAACCAGCCAGGACATGTTACCGTATAACCAGCCAGGACATGTTACTGTATAACCAGCCAGGACATGTTACTGTATAACCAGCCAGGACATGTTACTGTATAACCAGCCAGGACATGTTACTGTATAACCAGCCAGGACATGTTACTGTATAACCAGCCAGGACATGTTACTGTATAACCAGCCAGGACATGTTACTGTATAACCAGCCATGTATTTCATTTTTATTTAACCTTTATTTAAGTCAGTAAAAAAACAAAAAAACATCTTATTTACAACAACGGCCTACCAAAAGAAAAAGGCCTCCTGCGGGGACGGGGGCCTGGGATAAAAAATAAATACAATATTAATATAGGACAAAACACACATCATAACAAGAAAGACAACACAACACTTTATAAAGAGAGACCCAAGATAACAACACAACATAACAACAACATGGTAGCAACGCAACATGGTAGCAGCACAAAACATGGTAAAAATATTACTGGGTACAGACAACAGCACAAAGGTCAAGAAGGTAGAGACAAGAATACATCACACAAAGCAGACACAACTGTCAGTAAGAGTGTCCATGACTCTTCGAATGGGGAGATTGAGATTAAACTGTCCAGTTTGAGTGTTTGTTGTAGTTTGTTCCAGTCACAAGCTGCAGCGAACTGAAAAGAGAAGTGACCCAGGGATGTGTGTGCTTTGGGGATCTTTAACAGAATGCGACTGGCAGAACGGGTGTTATATGTGGAGAATGAGGGCTGCAGTAGATATCTCAGATAGGGGGGAGTGAGGCCTAAGAGGGTTTTATAAATAAGCATCAACCAGTGGGTCTTGTGACAGGTATACAGAGATGACCAGTTTACAGAGGAGTACAGAGTGAAGTGATGTGTCCTATAAGGAGCACTGGTGGCAAATCTGATCTGGGTCAGACACCATATAGGACTGTATCCACAATGAAATGGCCTTGAGAGCTCCTTTATCAATACTACTTAACATATCAGTCTAATTCCTGTTTAACCCTTGTGTGGTGTTCGGGTCTGTGGGACCCATTTTCAATGTTTACTAAAATAGAAATGATACAATGAATTATTTTTTCAACCTGATATTCATTGGCCTTGTCTAATTTTCTGTGAAGAACATGTAAAATAACACATTTTCATTGAGTTCACACTGTGCAGCCCCCTACACATTTATGTGGTGTTCGAGTAATAAAAGTGTGGGAAAGTGTGTGTGTCGGTGAAAACAATTAAACATTTTACAAAAGGTTTGCTGTGTGCCTGCACTCTGTCTTCCTCCTCCCTGGGCCTGCTGTTTCAAAATAGCACCAAGAACCTTTGTCTCCCCGCCTGTCTCCCGCTTCTCTCGCACTCTTTTCACTTTGTATCAAATCAAATAAAAAAATGTTAGTCACATACACATGGTTAGCAGATGTTAATGCGAGTGTAGCGAAATGCTTGTGCCTCTAGTTCCGACAATGCAGTAATATCTAACAAGTAATCTAACAAATACACAATAACTACCTTATACACACACAAATGTAAAGGGATGAATAAGAATATGTACAAATAAATATATGGATGAGCGATGGCCGTGCGGCATAGGCAAGATGCAGTAGATGGTATAGAATACAGTATGTACATATGAGATGAGTCATGTAGTAAATGTAAACATTATTAAAGTGGCATTATTTAAAGTGACTAGTGGTACCTTTATTAAGTCAATTTATTAAAGTGGCCAGAGATTTGAGTCAGTATGTTGGCAGCAGCCTCTCTATGTTAGTGATGGCTGTTTAACAGTCTGATGGCCTTGAGATATAAGCTGTTTTTCAGTCTCTCGTCCCAGCTTTGATGCACCTGTACTGACCTTGCATTCCAGATGATAGAGGGGTGAACAGGCAGTGGCTTGGGTGGTTGTTGTCCGTGATGATCTTTTTGGCCTTCCTGTGACATTGGGTGGTGTAGGGGGCATTGAGGGCAGGTAGTTTACCCCCTTTTATGCATTGTGCAGACCGCTCTACCCTCTGAAGAGCCTTGCGGTTAAGGGCGGTGCAGTTGCCATTCCAGGCGGTGATACAGCCTGACAGGATGCACTCGATTGTGCATCTGCAAAAGTTTGTGAATGATTTAGAAGACAAGCCAAATTTCTTCAGCCTCCTGAGGTTGAAGAGGCGCTGTTGTGCCTACTTCAGCACGCGGTCTGTGTGGGTGGACCATTTCAGTTTGTTTGTGATGTGTACACCAAGGAACTTAACTTTCCACCTTCTCCACTACTGTCCCGTCGATGTGGGTAGGGGGGTGCTCCCTCTGCTGTTTCCTGAAGTCCACGATCATCTCTTTTGTTTTGTTGAAAGTGAGTGTGAGGTTATTTTCCTGACAACACACTCCGAGTGCCCTCACCTCCACCCTGTAGGCCGTCTCGTAATTGTTGGTAATCAAGCCTACCAATGTGGTGTCATCTGCAAACTTGATGATTGAGTTGGAAACGTGCATGGCCACACAGTCATGGGTGAAGAGGGAATACAGGAAAGGGCTGAGAACCCACCCTTTTGGGGCCCCAGTGTTGAGGATCAGCGGGGTGGAGATGTTGTTTCCTACCTTCACCACCTGGGGGCGGCCCGTCAGAAACTCTAGGATCCAGTTGCACAGAGCGGGGTCGAGACTGATGTGTTGAGGGTACTACGGTGTTAAATGCTGAGCTGTATTCAATGAACAGCATTCCTACATAGGTATTCCTCTTGTGCAGATGAGATAGGGCAGTGTGATGGCGATTGCATCGTCAGTGGACCTATTGGGGCAGTATGCAAATTGAAGTGGGTCTAGGGTATCAGGTAGGGTGGAGGTGATATGGTCCTTGACTAGTCTAAAAGCACTTCATGATGACAGAGGTGAGTGCAACGGGGTGATAGTCACTTCGATCAGTTACCTTAGCTTTCTTGGGAACAGGAACAATGGTGGCCATATTGAAGCATGTGGGGGCAGTAGATTGGGATACGGATTGATTGAACGTCGGTAAAAACTAAAACAGGAAATGCCCATGCTCAGGTCCATCCAAAGCTGGTCTGACCAGTTGGATTCCACGCTTCAAGATTACTTCGATCACATGAGATATGGCATATGTTCTGGATAGCCTCAGACAATAACATTGATGTATACGCTGACTCGGTGAGCGAGTTTATTAGCAAGTGCATCGGAGCGTATTCAACAATTATATATAGGAGGTTACTGTCATTAATGGCAGCAGTCAACGAAGTTGAATTTAAGGTGAAAAATGTCTGTGTATTATTTAGGATGTTCTAACTAATGTCTAACAGTTCTTAACCTGGTAGCTACTGGTATTAACCATGCTATCTGATGGTTTTTAACCCTGTAGGTACTGGTATTAACCATGCTATCTGATGATTTTTAACCCTGTAGGTACTGGTATTAACCATGCTATCTGATGGTGTTTAACTCTGTAGGTACTGGTATTAACCATGCTATCTGACTGTTATTAACCCTGTAGGTACTGGTATTAACCATGATATTGGACTGTTTTTAACCCTGTAGGTACTGATATTAACCATGATATCTGATGGTTTTTAACCCTGTAGGTACTGGTATTAACCATGCTATCTGATGGTTTTTAACCCTGTAGGTACTGATATTAACCATGATATCTGACTGTTGTTAACCCTGTAGGTACTGGTATTAACCATGCTATCTGATGGTTTTTAACCCTGTAGGTACTGGTATTAACCATGCTATCTGACTGTTATTAACCCTGTAGGTACTGGTATTAACCATGCTATCTGATGGTTTTTAACCCTGTAGGTACTGGTATTAACCATGCTATCTGATGGTTTTTAACCATGTATGTACTGGTATTAACCATGCTATCTGATGGTTTTTAACCCTGTAGGTACTGGTATTAACCATGCTATCTGATGGTTTTTAACCCTGTAGGTACTGATATTAACCATGCTATCTGATGGTTTTTAACCCTGTAGGTACTGGTATTAACCATGATATCTGACTGTTGTTAACCCTGTAGGTACTGGTATTAACCATGATATCTGATGGTTTTTAACCCTGTAGGTACTGGTATTAACCATGATATCTGACTGTTGTTAACCCTGTAGGTACTGGTATTAACCATGATATCTGATGGTTTTTAACCCTGTAGGTACTGGTATTAACCATGATATCTGATGGTGTTTAACCTTGTAGGTACTGATATTAACCATGATATCTGACTGTTGTTAACCCTGTAGGTACTGGTACTAACCATGATATCTGATGGTTTGTAACCCTGTAGGTACTGGTATTAACCATGATATCTGATGATTTTTAACCCTGTAGCTACTGGTACTAACCATGATATCTGATGGTTTGTAACCCTGTAGGTACTGGTATTAACCATGATATCTGACTGTTTTTAAATCAAATCAAATCAAATCAAATTTATTTATATAGCCCTTCGTACATCAGCTGATATCTCAAAGTGCTGTACAGAAACCCAGCCTAAAACCCCAAACAGCAAACAATGCAGGTGTAAAAGCACGGTGGCTAGGAAAAACTCCCTAGAAAGGCCAAAATCTAGGAAGAAACCTAGAGAGGAACCAGGCTATGTGGGGTGGCCAGTCCTCTTCTGGCTGTGCCGGGTAGAGATTATAACAGAACATGACCAAGATGTTAAAATGTTCATAAATGACCAGCATGGTCGAATAATAATAAGGCAGAACAGTTGAAACTGGAGCAGCAGCACAGTCAGGTGGACTGGGGACAGCAAGGAGTCATCATGTCAGGTAGTCCTGGGGCACGGTCCTAGGGCTCAGGTCCTCCGAGAGAGAGAGAAAGAAAGAGAGAATTAGAGAGAGCATATGTGGGGTGGCCAGTCCTCTTCTGGCTGTGCCGGGTGGAGATTATAACAGAACGTGGCCAAGATGTTCAAATGTTCATAAATGACCAGCATGGTTGAATAATAGTAAGGCAGAACAGTTGAAACTGGAGCAGCAGCATGGCCAGGTGGACTGGGGACAGCAAGGAGTCATCATGTCAGGTAGTCCTGGGACATGGTCCTAGGGCCCAGGCCAGTTGAAACTGGAGCAGCAGCATGGCCAGGTGGACTGGGGACAGCAAGGAGTCATCATGTCAGGTAGTCCTGGGGCATGGTCCTAGGGCTCAGGTCCTCCGAGTGAGAGAAAGAAAGAGAGAAGGAGAGAATTAGAGAACGCACACTTAGATTCACACAGGACACCGAATAGGACAGGAGAAGTACTCCAGATATAACAAACTGACCCTAGCCCCCCGACACATAAACTAATGCAGCATAAATACTGGAGGCTGAGACAGGAGGGGTCAGGAGACACTGTGGCCCCATCCGAGGACACCCCCGGACAGGGCCAAACAGGAAGGACTGTGTTGAGATACGGGAAGATCAGAGTCCTCTAAAGGAAAGACTTGTCATGTGACAGGAAACTCAACTGGATTTGTGAGAAAGTGGTTTAACATCACCATGACAACATTCAGTAAAACACAGCAGCTTACAGTGCACACAACTTCCTCCATTCTCGCTCACATGTACTAGATTCAGTCCATAGTGCAGAAGATCTGCGCTATAACGCAATACAAAGGCAATGTTCCTGCATTTGTGAAGACTGCATTCACAGTAAACTCTACATATGTCAGCTTCATTGAAAATTAACTTTACATTTCAATAGCACTATAGCGCAGATGTTCTGCTCTATGGATGGAATCTAGGATTCAGAATGAGCCATAGCAGAGGAAGAAGAAAATTAAGGTAATATCAGAGAGAGAGAACAAAAAGAGAAACCAATTATAGTTCTGTTAAGATTTAGAGAACAGTATGTAAAAGTATAATTAAACACACAATGACTCAACCCAAATTAATAAACAAACACAGCATCAGCTTAATTCATTTATTCAAATATGACTTGTGTTTGGGTTGACAAATCACTTACATTTCTAGGACAAAAACACTGAATAAAAGAATAAATATCACGGAACAGAATGAACAAGGGATGGAGAGGATATTACACCAAACTGTCTGGTCTACAAGAGTGCGTCACAAATTACACCCTGTTTCCCCATGTAGTGCACTATATACAGAATAGGGTGCCATTAAAGACACATATCAAGTCTCCTTCTTATTGGTGGATAGCCTTGAAACATCCTGTCATTTGTTGTGGGCCACAGACAGATGGAACTATTTATTCTTATCACCAAGACTTGAATTATTCATTATTTTGTAAATGGTTAAACATATTTATAGGTGGTGTTTCCTTTCTGAACAACATTTAGCAATTGTTCCCTACTGAGCAAAAACTGGTTGAATCAACTTTGTTTTCACGTGATTTCAAACCCAAAAAGTATGTGATGATGTTGAATCAACGTGGATAACTGATTGGATTTGCAAAAAGTAATCAACGTAGGGGCGTTTCATATTTTTATCACCCAGCTTTTAACCTAAATCCAATGACATTTGTTGTTGATTTCACATTGAATTCACTGTTAGTTTTGATTTACATTTGGTTGAGTTGTCAACTAGAGGTTGAACTAACATCTGTGCCCATTGGGTTGGTGGTAGTCTAACAAAACAAGCTTTGTAGTGTTTTCAGTCGTTAATTACTTGTTTGTCATGTAGCTAACTACTGGAACTACATTACTTTTTTGGCAAAAATATATTTATTTTTCAGAATCAGACCTGCTTTATTCTCACTTGAAACATTTGTTAAAAAGGTCTTCAGTGCCCTCAGAAAGTATTCATACCCATATGTAACAGTATAACTTTAGACTGTCCCCTCGCCCATACCCGGGCGCGAACCAGGGACCCTCTGCACACATCAACAACAGTCACCCACGAAGCATCGTTACCCATCGCTCCACAAAAGCCGTGGCCCTTGCAAAGCAAGGGGAACCACTACTTCAAGGTCTCAGAGCAAGTGACGTCACCGATTGAAACGCTATTTAGTGCGCACCACAGCTAACTGTTTCACATCCGTTACACTCACCCCCCTTTTGACCTCCTCCTTTTCCGCAGCAACCAGTGATCCAGGTCACGGAACCAATGTAACAGTATATAGATATAGATATATATTTTTTTAATATACCTCTATTCCCCGCAAACCCTACCACCCTTCCCTCAATTGGAGTAAAGAAACAATAACACTTAGGTTTCTACATATTGTAGCGTTATTTATTAGAGAGGGGTAAAGAAAGACTTTGTTCGGGCGCCAGGCAGGTATTAACCATAGGAAAAGAGTAGAATAGAGAGAGTACCACTACCAGACCCACACACATCAGCAGAAGAGACTGCCTAGAGTGTAGCCTGTTTACCAGATAGCCAGTGGAGAGAAGAGAGAATACACACCCTATAAAACCCACATCACAGGGGTAACCCCACCAAGAATACCTCATGCAATAATAATAATAATAATGGCAGAGCAATTGAACAGCAACTTCATACCAGAAAGAACCCAGTCAGAGGATTTGCAATAATCTGTATTATTTTCCAGTGGAGGAGTACAGAGGGTATGAATGTGGGGGGTGTTCATAGACACAAAGGCCTTAAAAAATGTCCACAATCTTCTCGGCCACATGTCCTTAGTACACACCACCTAAATACAGTTCAAATAACAATACACAACTTGCAAGCAACCTCCCTTTGAACTAAAATGTCCACCCAAATACTTCTGGCAGGGCAATAATAGTCCAGCTCCAATGATCTTCAATGGGAAGTGCATTAGGAAAATAGAGATTCTGTTGCAGGGTAAAGCACTGGAACGATAGAGGGAAGAGAAAGGGAGAAAGGAAACAAGAGAGAAATTAGCTGTGGTCTTCAGGCATGCCGGTGTACTGTCTGACTGGCCGATGGTTTGTTGGTTTGTAGGTTAAAGCTTCACAACAATGTTGCTACTAATCCATGCGATCCATAACCGGCGCGGCCCCAAACAAAAATAACCACGACGTAGAGCGATCACACCGATGATTGAGTTTAATACTTTATAAACTACTTTATTTCCTCCTTCCTTACTGCTCATGCGCTCTTAAAGTGGCAGCGCACGGTGAAGGCTCCGTGCATAATTTCGCCACAATATTATACACATTTTAAAGACACAGTCTATTTTACAATAGTTATATATATATATTTTTGTCCTTACTCTATTTTCAATGTCCATCCAGTTTGATTTATATTTGTAACTGTGCTATTTCACAAAATCTCTGAACCTATATACATATGTATGTTTTACATTGGTTCTTTTCTTTTGTTATTTCACCTTTATTCAACCAGGTTGGCCAGTTGAGAACAAGTTATGATTTACAACTGCAACCTTATCTTGTTATTAGTCCCACCCTTCAGCTCCATTCAACCCCTCCCATCTATCTCTTAACACCATCCATTTTGGATTTCTATTTGCCATATATTTTTCAACTGTGCTGTGATGTTTCACAAAAGTACTGAATATTTCTATTCAAATAGCTTCTACAGATTGTAAATTAAGATAAACATTTTTGCTAAAATAATAATTATATTATTGATTAATTGACTATGGCTTTTCAAATCACCCAGTATTGCTATCTGCAGCGTTAGTTCTAGGCAAATGTTGCAATTCTTCAGCCATTCCTGGACCTGTGACCAAAAACAAGCTACATATGAACAGTACCATAATAAATGATCTAATGACTCTACCTCCTCATAGCAAAATCTGCATAGCTGGGAAGATTGTATCCCCCAATAATATATATATATATAACCAACATTCTATTGGTTGCAAGAATATTGTATAGTAATTTAACCTGTTGAGTGTAGGGGGCAGTAGTTTGATGTTTGGTTGAAAAACATACCCAAATTAAACTACCTATTTCTCATGAGGATAGAAAACACTCTAAAGTTTCCATAACTGTCAAAATATTGTCTGTGAGTATAATAGAACTGATATTGCAGGTGAAAACCTGAGGAAAATCCAAACCTGAAGTGCTGTTTCTCCTGAAAGCTCTCTGTTCCATTGCCTGCCTTCGCTCCATTTAAAGAGATATCAACCAGATTCATTTTCCTATGGCTTCCCCATGGTGTGAAGAGTGTTTAGACATAGTTTCAGGCTTTTATTTTGAAAAATTAGCGAGAAAGATCAAATCGTGTCATTGTATGGCTGGGTGCCAGCAGCGTTTTGCATGCGCCGCAGCTTGGAGCAGACATTTTCTCTCTTAACGTCACTTTGAACTGCAGTGCTCACTACTGTGTAGACGACTTCACACACCAGTTTAATTTTAGCATTTTGAATCAAACAGAATATAATAAAATAGAACATCTTCATTGTTTATTAAAATATATCACTTTAGCTAAATATGGAATGATACCAGTCAGTCACCAGGGTGACTTCACTCATAACTTCTCACTGCTGTTTATCTCTTTCCAAGCCTCAGTCCCAGATCTGTTTGTGCTGTCTTGACAATTGTATGCCATTTTCACACCAAACAATAACTATCACGTTTGGAGTTAAGACCCAGGTACAGACAGTGTCGAAGTAACAAAAGTGTATTAAATCAAACACTGGCAGGCAAAGGTACAGGACGGCAGACAGGCTCAGGGTCAGGCAGAGGTTGGTAATCCAGAGTAATAGGGCAAGGGTACAGGACGGCAGACAGGCTCAGGGTCAGGCAGAGGTTGGTAATCCAGAGTAATGGGGCAAGGGTACAGGACGGCAGACAGGATCAGGGTCAGGCAGAGGTTGGTAATCCAGAGTAATGGGGCAAGGGTACAGGACGGCAGACAGGCTCAGGGTCAGGCAGAGGTTGGTAATCCAGAGTAATGGGGCAAGGGTACAGGACGGCAGACAGGCTCAGGGTCAGGCAGAGGTTGGTAATCCAGAGTAGTGGGGCAAGGGTACAGGATGGCAGACAGGGCAGGCATAAAGGTCAAAACCGGGAAAAATAGAAATACAGGACCTATAGGCAAGGTGAAAACCGATGGTAGGTATGATGAACAAAACCAACTGGCAATGGACAAACAGAGATCACAGGTATAAATACACAAGGGATAATGGGGTACATGGGTGACACCTGGAGGGGGTTGGAGACAATCACAAAGACAGGTGCAACAGATCAGGGTGTGACAATAACATAGGAGGTGGCAAGACAGCACAAACATATTTGGGACTGAGGCTAGCTGTTTCCAACTAACAGGTATCTTTTTCTGGTATTTTCATGTCAGAAACAACACTAAAGTTTGAGGCCCTCTCAAAGGTGTGACATAGTCATCATCAGACTGAGTTTAATGCAAACCACAACCACAACACAAACAACCTGACCACGATAAACATTTACATTTAAGTCATTTAGCAGACGCTCTTATCCAGAGCGACTTACAAATTGGTGCTTTCACCTTATGACATCCAGTGGAACAGCCACTTTACAATAGTGCATCTAGGTCTTTTAAGGGGGGGAAGGATTACTTTATCCTATCCTAGGTATTCCTTAAAGAGGTGGGGTTTCAGGTGTCTCCGGAAGGTGGTGATTGACTCCGCTGTCCTGGCGTCGTGAGGGAGTTTGTTTCACCATTGGGGGGCCAGAGCAGCGAACAGTTTTGACTGGGCTGAGCGGGAACTGTACTTCCTCAGTGGTAGGGAGGCGAGCAGGCCAGAGGTGGATGAACGCAGTGCCCTTGTTTGGGTGTAGGGCCTGATCAGAGCCTGGAGGTACTGAGGTGCCGTTCCCCTCACAGCTCCGTAGGCAAGCACCATGGTCTTGTAGCGGATGCGAGCTTCAACTGGAAGCCAGTGGAGAGAGCGGAGGAGCGGGGTGACGTGAGAGAACTTGGGAAGGTTGAACACCAGACGGGCTGCGGCGTTCTGGATGAGTTGTAGGGGTTTAATGGCACAGGCAGGGAGCCCAGCCAACAGCGAGTTGCAGTAATCCAGACGGGAGATGACAAGTGCCTGGATTAGGACCTGCGCCGCTTCCTGTGTGAGGCAGGGTCGTACTCTGCGGATGTTGTAGAGCATGAACCTACAGGAACGGGCCACCGCCTTGATGTTATTTGAGAACGACAGGGTGTTGTCCAGGATCACGCCAAGGTTCTTAGCGCTCTGGGACGAGGACACAATGGAGTTGTCAACCGTGATGGCGAGATCATGGAACGGGCAGTCCTTCCCCGGGAGGAAGAGCAGCTCCGTCTTGCCGAGGTTCAGCTTGAGGTGATGATCCGTCATCCACACTGATATGTCTGCCAGACATGCAGAGATGCGATTCGCCACCTGGTCGTCAGAAGGGGGAAAGGAGAAGATTAATTGTGTGTCGTCTGCATAGCAATGATAGGAGAGACCATGTGAGGTTATGACAGAGCCAAGTGACTTGGTGTATAGCGAGAATAGGAGAGGGCCTAGAACAGAGCCCTGGGGGACACCAGTGGTGAGAGCACGTGGTGAGGAGACGGATTCTCGCCACGCCACCTGGTAGGAGCGACCTGTCAGGTAGGACGCAATCCAAGCGTGGGCCGCGCCGGAGATGCCCAACTCGGAGAGGGTGGAGAGGAGGATCTGATGGTTCACAGTATCGAAGGCAGCCGATAGGTCTAGAAGGATGAGAGCAGAGGAGAGAGAGTTAGCTTTAGCAGTGCGGAGCGCCTCCGTGATACAGAGAAGAGCAGTCTCAGTTGAATGACTAGTCTTGAAACCTGACTGATTTGGATCAAGAAGGTCATTCTGAGAGAGATAGCGGGAGAGCTGGCCAAGGACGGCACGTTCAAGAGTTTTGGAGAGAAAAGAAAGAAGGGATACTGGTCTGTAGTTGTTGACATCGGAGGGATCGAGTGTAGGTTTTTTCAGAAGGGGTGCAACTCTCGCTCTCTTGAAGACAGGAGGGACGTAGCCAGCGGTCAGGGATGAGTTGATGAGCGAGGTGAGGTAAGGGAGAAGGTCACCGGAGATGGTCTGGAGAAGAGAGGAGGGGATAGGGTCAAGCGGGCAGGTTGTTGGGCGGCCGGCCGTCACAAGACGCGAGATGTCATCTGGAGAGAGAGGGGAGAAAGAGGTCAGAGCACAGGGTAGGGCAGTGTGAGCAGAACCAGCGGTGTCGTTTGACTTAGCAAACGAGGATCGGATGTCGTCGACCTTCTTTTCAAAATGGTTGACGAAGTCATCTGCAGAGAGGGAGGAGGGGGAGGGGGAGGAGGATTCAAGAGGGAGGAGAAGGTGGCAAAGAGCTTCCTAGGGTTAGAGGCAGATGCCTGGAATTTAGAGTGGTAGAAAGTGGCTTTAGCAGCAGAGACAGAGGAGGAAAATGTAGAGAGGAGGGAGTGAAAGGATGCCAGGTCCGCAGGGAGGCGAGTTTTCCTCCATTTCCGCTCGGCTGCCCGGAGCCCTGTTCTGTGAGCTCGCAATGAGTCGTCGAGCCACGGAGCGGGAGGGGAGGACCGAGCCGGCCTGGAGGATAGGGGACATAGAGAGTCAAAGGATGCAGAAAGGGAGGAGAGGAGGGTTGAGGAGGCAGAATCAGGAGATAGGTTGGAGAAGGTTTGAGCAGAGGGAAGAGATGATAGGATGGAAGAGGAGAGAGTAGCGGGGGAGAGAGAGCGAAGGTTGGGACGGCGCGATACCATCCGAGTAGGGGCAGTGTGGGAAGTGTTGGATGAGAGCGAGAGGGAAAAGGATACAAGGTAGTGGTCGGAGACTTGGAGGGAGTTGCAATGAGGTTAGTGGAGGAACAGCATCTAGTAAAGATGAGGTCGAGCGTATTGCCTGCCTTGTGAGTAGGGGGGAAGGTGAGAGGGTGAGGTCAAAAGAGGAGAGGAGTGGAAAGAAGGAGGCAGAGAGGAATGAGTCGAAGGTAGACGTGGGGGAGGTTAAAGTCGCCCAGAACTGTGAGAGGTGAGCCGTCCTCAGGAAAGGAGCTTATCAAGGCATCAAGCTCATTGATGAACTCTCCGAGGGAACCTGGAGGGCGATAAATGATAAGGATGTTAAGCTTGAAAGGGCTAGTAACTGTGACAGCATGGAATTCAAAGGAGGCGATAGACAGATGGGTAAGGGGAGAAAGAGAGAATGACCACTTGGGAGAGATGAGGATCCCGGTGCCACCACCCCGCTGACCAGAAGCTCTCGGGGTGTGCGAGAGCACGTGGGCGGACGAAGAGAGAGCAGTAGGAGTAGCGGTGTTGTCTGTGGTGATCCATGTTTCCGTCAGAGCCAAGAAGTCGAGGACTGGAGGGAGGCATAGGCTGAGATGAACTCTGCCTTGTTGGCCGCAGATCGGCAGTTCCAGAGGCTACCGGAGACCTGGAACTCCACGTGGGTCGTGCGCGCTGGGACCACCAGATTAGGGTGGCCGCGGCCATGCGGTGTGGAGCGTTTGTATGGTCTGTGCAGAGAGGAGAGAACAGGGATAGACAGACACATAGTTGACAGGCTAGAGAAGAGGCTACGCTAATGCAGAGGAGATTGGAATGACAAGTTGACTACACGTCTCGAATGTTCAGAAAGTTAAGCTTACGTAGCAAGAATCTAATTGACTAAAATGATTAAAATGATACAGTACTGCTGGGGTAGGCTAGCTGCGTTGTTGACACTACCCTAATCAAGTCGTACCGTTGAGTGTGAAGTTTCTACAATGCTGCTTTTCGGGAGCTAGCTGGCTAGCTAGCAGTGTTGGTTACGTTACGTTGCGTTAGGAGAACGACAATAGCTGGCTAGCTAACCTAGAAAATCGCTCTAGACTACACAATTATCTTTGAAACAAAGACGGCTATGTAGCTAGCTATGTAGCTAGCTACGATCAAACAAATCACACCGTTGGGACTGTAGTGAAATGAAATGAAAATGTGATACTACCTGTGGAGCGAAGCGGAATGCGACCGGAATGCGAAAGTTCTATTCAGTAGACGTTGCCTGGCTATTGGCTAGCTAGGAGTGTCTCCTACGTTAAGGACGACAAAATAGCTGGCTAGCTAACCTCGGTGAATTAAGATAATCACTCTAAGACTACACACTCTAAACTACACAATTATCTTGGATACGAAGACAGCAAAGACAACTATGTAGCTAGCTAATACTACACTAATCAAGTCGTTCAGTTGAGTGTGATAGTTACTACAGTGCTACGGTAGCCGGTGAACGTATGCTAGCTGGCTAGCTGCTAGGCAGATAGGAGGACGACGAAATACGATAATAACGCAATTATCACTCTAAGACTCCATACTCTAAACTACACAATTATCTTGGATACGAAGACAGCAAAGACAACTATGTAGCTAGCTAACACTACACTAATCAAGTCGTTCAGTTGAGTGTGATAGTTACTACAGTGCTACGGTAGACGGTGAACGTGTTGGGCAGATAGGAGACGACGAAATACGATAATTACGCAATTATCTTTGATACAACGACGACTATGTAGCTAGCTAAGAAGAAATTGCTAAGATTAGACAAATCAGACCGTTGTACTATAATGAAATGTAATGAAATGTAATGAAAAAGTTATACAACCTGCAGGCTGGATGCGACCGGCTCGCTCCAACCCG